>NC_142933.1:37383209-37410709 GCF_046866305.1 Octopus bimaculoides | reverse complement strand
TATAAACAGAAATAAAAATATGCTGGATGTTTGTAACATCCAACATATTTTTATTTCTATTTTTATTCTCTTATTTCCCTTTATATTTGTTATATCTCTCCCTTTCCAAAATAACTTCTTATACTGAACCCTACTATTTCCCTCTACTTAACTCTCTCATATTGTCTCTGATGAAGGGATATCCCTCGTATCCTTAAAACAGCTGTAAGACTACCTTTCTCTTTATAAATGCCCCGGTTTCGTTGTCCCATTTTATTCAATATATACATACTCACACACGACCCGCATTAGACTCCCTACTCATACTTTTATCGAACCGAGAGTCAAACTACAGCCCTTCCGTATCACTTACATAACCTAACCTACCATCTTAGGTCTTCTGCATACCAAAACTTATATATATTAGAAATAATACATTTCTAAATCTCTCAGAGAGATTTAAGCAGTAGTGATACGTTAAAGTAGTTGTATACTGTCAACTTAATGTGACAGTCCCATGAAGGGAATCATACTACTGCTATTTAACCCTAGGAAGCTGCACCGCTTCCTTCGGCTTGACACATTTCCTGTGTCCTTATGTTTACGAGAGGGAGACAAGCACCTCCACCTAGCCAAGCCTGCATCCAGGGACATGTTTTGAAATTTTGAAATCAGTGAATGTGTTTCGCTAGAATTATTATATGTTTACGAGTGCTTGACAGGCATCCTCAGCCAGCAAGTCACGCTACTCCAGGCTGATGACGAGCAAAAACTCAGAAATATGTCCCTGGATGCAGGCTTGGCTGGGTGGAGGCGCTTGTCTCCCTCTCGTAAACATAAGGACACAGGAAATGTGACAAGGCCGACAGGAAGCGGTGCAGCTTCCTAGGGCTAAATAGCAGTAGTATGATTCCCTTCATGGGACTGTCACGTTAAGTTGACACCATACAACTACTTTATATATATATATATATATATATATATATATATATATATACACACATACATATATGTATATATGTGTGTGTGTGTGTGTAAATATGCACACACCCACAGGCTAGTCCCCATATATATATATATATATATATATATATATATATATATATACACACTAAACGTTTTGTATATACTAGTGTACAAAGCCTATTCTGAAATGTCTATAGTAGAACCATGCTAGTATTATTGCTGGCACAGTAGGTCCCATTTAATACAATGTGCAAGTGGCTCTATTCACACGACTGATTAGTCTCTGATTACGTAATCATAATAATTAATCAGCTTCGCGAGTTATGATTTATTTGATAATGGCTTGCCCAAGTTATACCATACTCCCTTCTCTCTTTCCATCCTTCTCTCTTTCCATCCTTCTCTCTCCTCTCTTTCTCCCTACTTCTCCCTTTTTCTTTCCCTGTCTGTCTCTCTCCTTTTGTCTGTCGCGCGCGCGCGCGTACGAACACACATAAACGACCAGCTATAACAAACCGAAAAGAGCCAAGTGAATGATATTTGTTCAGTCCCGGCATGCAGATTATGGTTAGTTTTTCACACTAAATCTAATACGTTTATATTCATGTATGCGAAATTGTCGTAGCTAATTAACTAGCTTTATCATTCATAAATAACGTGTTTGTTGAAGTATGAATTAGGACACCGTGGGTGAGGAGCAGTTGTTTGGTCTTCACTTAGATTGAAAGCTATTAATATTTCAAACTATTCTGTATAAAACCGTCAGTTATGACGATAATTAAAGTTTTCCGGACTATTTGCCTCGTCTTTATTACTTTTATTTACATGTCATATTCCTGAATATGATATAAATATTATTTACATTATTTCAAGATGTATTTGATCTTGACTTTTCCTTTTATAAATATTAATACAATGAAACGCCGGCTTACTGACAATTAATAGTGTGTTATAAAGATATTTAAGTTTAATCAACCAGTAATGGCAGCCAGATTGGACTGAAAACTGTACAAGTTCTGCTGATGCAGTAACCAGTAAGAACTGGCATAAAAATCCCAGAAATTCTGGGATTTTCCTAAACAGAAAACAGCAAACTGATTCAGATTCTCTAAATATAATTAAAAAAATATTTGCAAAACATTCCAAAGGATTCTCCGTTTGAAGTTCTTGCACTGAAAATATGCAGTTGATAATATATACATATGTTAAACATACACATAAACAGTAATGAAACAACAAACTTGAATACTAAAGCGACATATATACTCACTACATGAATACAAGTTTATCCACATGCACACACACACACACACACACACACACACACACACACACACACACACACACACATGCATACACCGACTAACTTGGACAACCATAAACCGCAAAAGGTGTCTTAGCTTAAATAGGAGAGCCTTATTAGTGACGGGCTTGGAATCTGTGAAGTATAATTTTTTTTTTATTTTACAGAAACTATTCAGATTCTGTCTTTGATAACTCACTACAAAATAAGATCACACACATTTCCTTTATATCGTGCAAAAAAAAAATGGTTCCAGTTATTTATATATTTTTCAAATGTCGTAACTCAAAATAATTTGCAATTGCTATGAACATTTGTTCAGCAGTTCTGGTGAATAATACCTGGGCAAGGTTGAATTATGTAATCTGTCATGCGTATGTATATACCTTGATACCGGATTTACACGCTCATGCATTTATCTATCTATCTATCTATCTATCTATCTATTGATATATATATACACTTCCATATACATGTATATATATATCAAATTAACGAAAAACATTTTATTTTTATGGTTTCTTTCATCTAGGAGTGGTTAAAGGGAAAAAATATAAAATTACAAAATTTTGAGGTGAAAATGTATGTACTCACCTTCTAGTTCGCAATTCGAAAATACATATCGGTGTAAGTATAAAAAAATCAAATTTGCAGTTCAAAGAAAATGCTTGCAGACCTTAACAAAGTTATTAGTTTTTGTTAATTGAAAGGAAACCTATTCCCAGAGACAAGAGAATTGTTGACTGAAACAATGGAAATCCGACACGGGTTATGGTTAATGACGCTGGAGATCTAATTAAAACGAATCATACTCAGAGTTGTCACCTTGTCTTCTAAAAACTATCACCTGTCCCCTACTCACCCATTCACTAAACATGAAAATGCAAATTTTGTGAAATTATTCCTAATTTCCAGAAACTATCTCCCCGTTTTCCTCTGAGGGTCACTAATAATTGTCACAAGGTTTTAGTTTTCCTTCTCCAACTAAAATTAAAATTTCAATTTTTTATGATTCTTTTACCTACATTATTCAGGACATCAGCATTTATTTGAATAAACTAAATTCATAGCATTGGCCCACTTGAGTTAGTTCCTTTAGCCCATTTTCTTTAGGTGTGTATATACCTTGTACGTACGTATATAACAGTCGTCAATAAACAACTTGTAAAATATAGGTTTCAAACTTTGGCACAATGCCAGCAATTTTGATGAAGGGGACACGTCGATTACATCGACCCCAGCAGTCAACTAGTACTTATTTTATACACTCCAAACGGATGAAAGGCAAAGTTAGTCTCAGCGGAATTTAAACTCAGAACGTAAAGTCGGACAAAATGCCGCTAAGTATTTTACGATTCTAGCAGCTCGCTCCCTTAGCAATCTGTATATTAAAGTGTCTTCGAAGGCGGCCGGATAAAATTCTTTGCGGCATTTCGTCCGTCTTTACGTTCTGAGTTCAAATTCCGGTGAATCTTTCGGGATGAATAAGTACCAATCGATCACTGGGTCGATATAATCGACGTACTTCCACCCCGAAACTGCTGATCTTGTGCCAAAATTTGAAACCGATATAATAGTGTCTTCTCTTACATACTTCAGAATCTAATGATGGATCTTTGTGGTTATCGTCACTGCCTACAATTTTGTTCCAATGGTTTTCAAATTTGGTATATGGATTAAGTTTTGTATACTAAAGTTTGTAAAATTTGGGTATTTTAGCCAAGCAGAAGCGAGTATTTTGCACATCACCGTGAAGTTCTGTTAGCATAGTAAGCAAAGAAGCACCACAAGTTCCATAGCTGATTGCGAAGAACTCTGTTTCCATAGTAACCAAAGATGCTGCGCATGCGCATAAGGAGTGTAGCCACCACTTGTTCTATAATTGTTTGTTTTCATAACAGTAGGAATTCGATTCTAGAACGTTTTTTGTTGTTTATTGTAGCTAGTTTAATGTTTTGACATGCCGTTGTCCCCACCCTTTCTCGCTACTGTGATAGCCGATGGAAGAGGCAGCGAACGCGCTGTTTTCTGACTGGCTGAAAATTATTAAACTTTGAACATTTGTGAGTTTTGAAAAAATTTTCTGGAATAAATGAATAACAAATTCGGATTCAGCATCAAAAATTTTATTTATATGATACATTAAAAAAATTTTTTTTTTAAAGATTTCGACATACAGTGACAAAAACCACAAAGATCCCTAATGACTGCTATAGTTTAATAAATCGCAGTTCTTAACGTTGCTTTTATCATTGTTTGCCGACAAGAAAAGAAATTATTATTTGAAAACTAAAAGAAATCATTATTGTTCACCGACAATATTTGGAGCCAAAGTAAAGAAAACAGATCTCGCTGGTCACAATGACGTCAGGCAACAGCGAAGCAAGACGCGAGGTACACGTGATCATCGAACATTTTAAATTGCTGAAGTGAAGCTTCCGTTTTCCCTTTGAACAACCGACAGTTGTTAGAAATTTCATACTGTGGAATTGTTAACACAGAGAGAGCCTTTTCTCAGTAGGCCTACATTTAGAAATTCTGTCATTTTTATTTTTTTTCCTTGGTATTTGTTTTTGTTCAGTTTCTTAACGTTGAATCTTTCGAATACGGAATTCGATTTTAAGTTCCAGTTTTTGTGTTGGTTCATACGAAACAAGTGATAAGCTTTCATTAGGATATCTAGTAATTCAATTTCAACCCTAACCCTCGTTTTTAGATTTAATCAAGATTTTGAAATTTTATAGAAAGTAACGAAAAGACCAACCAGCTCATGATTCTTAGGAGTGAATACGGTAAGATTATCACTTTTGTTTTCACATCATTGTCTCAGAGCTGGTAATAGAACACAGTGTTACAAACTAACTATATTAAGAAATGCACTTACCCATATATATATATGCACTTGCATATACATATTTACAACTTACACACATAAGAGTATCTATACTCACATACAGATATACAAATTTACACATGCATACATAAGTATAGCCCTATATATCTATGCAAACAGGCGGATACACACATGTATCTATATTTACATAATAAAGCTTAGACAGAATCTCAAGAATAAACCCATATATCCATACTGATTGTCCATCAAAATACGACCACGATGCTGTCCACTCTCTTAATTGGTGAGATCTTTGATCGCTGAACAGTCCTATCCTTTTATTTTTCTTTAGTTACTTTTTCGAGTCATGCCAACTTATAAGGGCTGGTTTCCCAGTTTCATGGCACATATATATTCCCCACCTGGACGGGACACCGGTCTGTCGCAGGATTACTCAATTTTGGCAGCTGAGCGAACTGGAGCAATGTGAAATGAAGTGTTTTGCTCAAGAACACAAGGCGTCGCTCGGTCCAGGAATCGAAATCACAATCTTACGATTATGAGTCCAACACCCTAACCACTGAGCCACGCACCTCCACACTTCTATCCTATCCCCATTCAAGATTTTATTGCTGGTATGGTATGTGATAGTAGTGCAAACCATGGTTACATGGTTCCATATCTCCTGGCATTCTTCTGCAGTTTTCCAACATATGATCCTCCATTTCCAACTCATGATCCCGGCTTCAATAGATACCGCTAAATAGTCAACAATAGCATTGTACATTTCCTCCCAAACGTACTTGCATTTCCTCAAAGCATTCTTCACTAGAACATTACAACACTTCTTTGGTCCTGGAACAGAGCGGCGAACACTACACAAATGGTCGTATATTACTTTGTTGGGTAGCTGGTACGTGGAATCATCTTTATCACGTTCCCGAGCCACTGAAACTGGTACTGGGTGATCATGGCCTTAATATTTTGCCCGTTGTTCACTATAAGTAAAGTATTGTGTTATACACGCGCGCGCGTGCACACACACACACACACACACACACACACACACACACAGACACACACACACACACACACACACACGTACACATAGACACACTCACATAAACACACACACACGTGTTGGTATTTATGTGTTTAATTCAACAAAATCGCTTAAAACAAAAAAGGTAACATTACTTTCCCATCAATAGACATCGATAACATTAAGTATCTGACTAGAACATGAACAAAGTACTGGGGTCGTCGATATGAAGGACTACATACATCCTTAAAAGTGGTGCTCCAGCCTGGCCGTAACCTAATGGCTAAACCAAGGAAAGAATTAAAAAACAATGAATATACTATGTAACACCAATGAGCAGTCGTCAAGTGTTTTATGGAATTAATAGTATTCTTTACATGCGTATCTATGAAGAGAATGGGTAGAGTCAGAATACAGACTAAGCTTATAGGTTTTCCTTTCTCCACTTCAGAATAGTGGATTTAGTCTCTCATCAAATGAAAATAACCCTGTGGATATAATTCGTAAAATAGCACAGAACGTGTTCTATGTACCAACAAGTGAATCAGTTGTAATTTAATACAGTGAAATATTTGTTCCTTTGACAGCTTTATTGAGGAGAAGGCGGTCTATAGAGACAAATCATATTTACAATTTGGACGAGATCGCAGCTGATGACGACGAAATAGGTAGGCACTTATTCATACATTGCATTTATATTGTATTTCTTCGGTTCGTAGACATTAAGTAACAGCAGGTCGTACACCGAAAGTACAATTTCACTTCCCTTAAACTGCCAAAAAAAAAGGAAATATTTAAATATATATATATTCTGTGCATCATCTTCGTTACACCTCGATTTAAAAATCAAACTTGTAACAATGCTGTCATTAAGAGAAGTGCTTATCTCCCATTTCAATAACTGCCGCCAGGGCATTTCACGTGTTTAAACCCAAGATAAATTATGAATGAATTACATGCTACCAGCATCGCTGAGGTCCGTTTTGATAAATTTTGAAGGATACAAATATAAAGGCTGTCTCATAATGACGGGTGCATTTTATTTGTAATATTTGGAGGGCAGCGAGCTGGCTGAATCGTTAGCACGCCGGGCGAAATGCTTAGCGGTATTTCGTCTGCCTTTATGTTCTGAGTTCAAATTCCGCCGATGTCGACTTTGCCTTTCCTCCTTTCGGGTCGATAAATTAAGTACCAGTTGCGTTGCGTACTGGGGTCAATCTAATCGATTGCCCCCCCCCACTCCCCCAAAATTTCGGACCTTGTGCCTAGAATAGAAAAGAAAATTTGTAGGGCAGCGAGCTGGCTGAATCGTTAGCACGCCAGGCAAAATGCTTAGCAGTATTTCGTCCGCCTTCACGTTCTGAGTTCAAATTCTGTCGAGGGTGTCTTTGCCGTTCATCTTTTCGGGGTCGATAAAATAAGTACCAGTCGAGCACTGGGGTCAGTGTAATTGACTTACTCTCTCCCCCAAAATCGCTGGCCTTGTGCCAAAATTTGAAACCAATATTTGTAGGGCAGCGAGCTGGCAGAAACGTTAGCACGCCGGGCGAAATGCTTTGCGGTATTTCGTCTGCCACTGCGCTCTGAGTTCAAATTCCGCCGAGGTCGACTTTGCCTTTCATCCTTTCGCGGTCGATAAATTAAGTACCAGTTACGCACTGGAGTCGATAAAATCGACTTAATCCGTTTGTCTGTCCTTGTTTGTCCCCTCTGTGTGTAGCCCCTTGTGGGCAGTAAAGAAATAGGTATTTCGTCTGCCGTTATGTTCTGAGTTCAAATTCCGCCGAGGTCGACTTTGCCTTTCATCATTTCGGGGTCGATAAATTAAGTACCAGTTACGCACTGGGGTCGATGTAATCGACTTAATACCTTTGTCTGTCCTTGTTTGTCCCCTCTATGTTTAGCCCCTTGTGGGCAATAAAGAAATAAGAATCGTTAGCACGCCAGGCAAAATACTTAGCAACATTTCGTCCGCCTTCACGTTCTGAGCTCAAATTCTGCCTCAGTCGACTTTGCCTTTCACCCTTTCACCCTTTCATCCTTTTGATAAAATGAGTACCAGCTGATCACAGGGGTAGAAGTGATAGGTTTACACTGTCCCCCGAAATTGCTGGCCTTGTGCCAGAATTTAAAACCAATATTTGTAATATATGTACTTGTTCCAGTCCGAGTTACTTGCGTTTAAAAAGTGTCCCACCTGTGTGAGACTCCCTGAGGGACATAGTTCCTATTATCAAGAAAGTAATGACTTCACCAGGTATTAATCGAACCAAGGAGGAAGTTGCAACGCTGTCGGTAGACCTAGAAAAAATCGCTGCAAAACCTCCCTCACATGCAACATCAGTCTATAAAATAGTTAAATATTCAGATAAAGTCAATATTGGTTTCAAATTTTGGTACAAGGCCAGTAATTTCGGGGGAAGCGGCTTGACAATTACATCGGCCCCCAGTGCTCAACTGGTACTTATTTTAACGACCTCAAAAGCATAAAACTCGGCGGAATTGAACTCAGAACATAAAGACGTCTGTCTGCACGATCTAAGTTCAAATTCCCCGAGGTCGACTCTGCCTTTCATCCTTTCGGGATCGATATATTAAGTACCAGCGAGAAACTGGGGTCGATGTAATTGACTAGTCTCCTACCACCAAATTTCAGGCCTTGTGTATTTGGCTCAGCGTGCTAACGATTCTGCCAGCTCGCCGTCTTACGACAAGCCTATATTGAATAGAATATCTTCTCTACGAAAGGCACAAGGCCTGAAATTTGGTGGGAGGAGACTAGTCGATTACATTGACCCCAGTGTTTCGCTGGTACTTAATATATCGATCCCGAAAGGATAAAAAGCACAGTCAACCTCGATGGAATTTTAACTCAGATCGTGCAGATGGATGAAAAGCTGCTAAGCATTCTGCCCCGCGTGCTAAACACTCTGCAGCTCGCCGCTTTGATACTGAATAGAATCTAACAGAAAGGAAGACGCGATGGACACGGCGAGAATAAAGGTTGATTGATATCTTTCTGAGGCATAGAAATACAAAACGATAACTAGGAACTGAAGGTAGTTAATATCGTCAGCGCCTTTTATATCCTCCCTGGATACTAAGAAGCATCACAATGCCTCATTAACACTGCTTCATCATTCGGTAGTTAATGATAAAATTTGGAGAGGTATGAAGCAAATGGCTTTTAAAGAAAGATTAATGCTAATCGTGCTAAGAAAGACACAAAGTGTTTAGTTCTGTATGTTATTTAATGGATCTACGTATACTGGTACACTTCAGAAATACATCAATGTGGCTATGCTCATATCAGGAGCAGGCATGAATGTGTGGTTAAGAAGTTTGCTTTGCAACCACTTGCCTTCAGGTTCAGTCCCACTGCGCGGTAGCTTAGGCCAGTGTCTTCTACAACAATCCCCGGGCCAACCAATGTCTTGTGAGTAAATTTGTTGACAGCAACCGCGTGAAAGCTTGTGTGTGTGCGTGTGCGTGTGTGTGTGTGTGTGTGTGTGTGTGTGTGTGTGCGTATCTATGTGTGTGTATATATATATATATATATATATATATATATATATATATATATATATAGTATGTATGTATGTATGTATGTATGTATGCATGTATGTATGTGTGTATGTGTGTATGTATATTTATATATTTGTACAGATATTGGTTATATATGATTCATAAAAAATAGCGGCACATCAACGTGTAGCAGGTACGTATGTATGTATGTATGTCTATGCATGTTTATATTATATATATGTATATGTATACACACACACACACACACACACACACACACACACACACATATATATATATATATATATATATATATATATATATATATATATATATATATATATATATAAGGTAAGCAGTTAGTGGTTATAGTAACCGACTAAGGGATAAAATATCCGTATGTACTATCGGTATCAGTTAACTTTGGGCATGGGTAAATAAGCACACCCTGCTCGTACGGTACAGGTAACAACAGAATAAACAAAAGTTTATCAGGAATCAAGTTTAAATAATCAGAAAATGGAGAAAACTTTAGATCAACAAATGAATCACTTGGACCACATCAATAGATTATTTCTAATACAAAATATGACATAACATTTATGTGACATAACAATTCTTACGGCCGTCTCCGCTTCCAATGTCAGTCAGTGCCTACGAAAAAGAATTGTTATGTCACATAAATGTTATGTCAAATTTTGTATTAAAAAATAATCTACTGATGTGGTCCAATTGATTTGTTTGTTGATCTAAAGTTTCCTCCACTTTCTGATTATATATATAAAGGCGGTGCTCCAGCATGGCCGCAGTCAAATGACTGAAACAAGTAAAAGAATATGTATATATATATATATGGTACAAATGAAAACGGAAAAAAAAAAACGAAGACGAAGTAAAAAGACAAATAAACGAGGTGTATTATGTTGACACTCGGAAACATTTATATTTGTCTGTATGCGTGACTGTTTGACTGTGTGTGCCCCCACATGGTTTAAGAGCCGGTGTTAGTTAGCAGTTCAACAAAAGTAACCGATGGATAAGTATCAGGTTTTTAGAAAATAAGCATCGTAAGTACGGCGGACGATTTGTTCGACTAAAACCTTTCAAGGCGGTGCCCCCAGTATGGCCGCATTGAAACAAGTAGATTAAAAATAAATAATAACAGATATAGATTATGAATCAAGAATTCAAGATAGCTTTCATAGCATCCATTTATGGCAATTTTAAAACATCTTCTTGCAATACTTCCGATCAAGGAAACTAAAGACAATTTATTAGTAACATTATAGTCACGATTGATACCAGTAGATTACAATAAAACATACCTCGTCCTGTGTCTTTCAGAGATATATTGGAAGTGTAGCAGCAACTTATGTAAAAATGGGGCCAAATGCTTTGAAAGAGGGCCAGAATTGTGGTGTCGATGTCCGAAAAAATACACAGGAACGTGGTGTGAGATAAAACGAGGTAAAACTATTTATAATTCGATTCCTGAGTTCAATTCTGAACTATGAGCAGATCAAGCAACTCTATTGTAGCAGATATCATTGCCTTAGTATTTATCTTTCAACTAGTGTAGTTCACAGCGCACTTCTGATTTCTGGTTGTAATACGCTTACTTCTCTTACATAGATAATACTGCTGATAAAGACATAAATCTCTTTCGTTCCTATGTTACTTGTATGTATAAATGTGACATTTTGTATCTACAAACGCGTTATTCCATCCTATAATAACGAGCGATTTGAAGCGATGTAAATTTCATTGAGTACGAAACTAGCAATCCGATTTTAGTTAAATGTCAGAAACGTTTTATCAATATTCTTAATGGCCTCTAGAAAGAGACAGAGATCACTCCATTTTCTATCTCTATGCATCTTAAAGCAGCATGTTCAGTTTGGTATCCAAGACACAGGATCCTAAAAAGCTTAAATAAACTACGTCATGGTTATTACTGCTGTTACTGCCGCTGCCGCTGCAACATACATATGCATTTTATAATACAACTAAAGATATTTCCAACTTGCTGATAAACTATCACTCACCAAATGACAGTGAGAAAGAGATGCATTTAATAACAAACTCTAAATAATACATCATATATGTCTGTCATCGCTACAGTTCAATACTTGCTTCAGTAGGAAGATAATACGAATGCAACATTCAGATAAGTGACTTCAAGTTCATATTTTGCTTTTCATTTAAGGCAAAACTATGATTAATGCAACTGAGGAAAATTAGGTGCAGAATTCTTCATCTAACAAGAGTACCAGGGATGTTTGAGGTCACAGGATGGGTTAATGAGGCCATTACAACAAAAACAGTGCTAGTATTAATAACTACGCTAATAGTGGTAGACTGACAAATATGTTCCAGCCGTGAACATTTTGACTTTTAGTCCTACATGGCACTCCGTCGGTTGCGACGACGAGAGTTCCAGTTGATCCGATCACCGGAACAGCCTGCTCGTGAAATTATCGCGCAAGTGGCTGAGAACTCCACAGACACGCGCACTCTTAACGTAGTTTTCGGGGAGATTCAGCGTGACACAGAATGTAACAAAGCTAGCCCTTTGAAATACAAGTACTACTTATTTTTTGCCAGCTGAGTGAACTGTAGCAATGTGGAATAAAGTGTCTGGCTCAAGGACACAACGCCAAATACCCTAACCACTAAGCCACGTACCTTATATCCACACAGAATAACTAGCCTCCACATTATTAAATATAACTTGATTTGATTTGTAGGAGATTTGGTTGCTATTTCTAATAGGTTCGCAGCAGCGGAGAGGCAGTCTCATCAGTTGCTTGCGATTTTTCATCTTTTTACTTGTTTCAGACATTAGAATGTGGCCATACTAGAGCATCGCCTTGAAAGGTTTACTCGAATGAGTCAGCCCAGTAGTTATTTGTTTTTAAACCTGGTACTTATACTTGTCTCTTTTGCCGAACGGCTAAGTTACGGGGACGTAAACACATCAACAGCGGTTGTTAAATAGTGGTGGTGGTGGTGGTGGTGGTGGTGGTGGTGGTGGAGGGATACAACAGACAAAAAGACTCTCTCTCACACACACACACATACATATATACTCGACGGGCTCCTCTCAGTTTCCGTCAGCCAAATCCAATCACAAGGTTTTGGTTAGCTTGGGGCTATAATAGAAGACACTAGTCCAAGGTGCCACGCAGTGGGACCGAACCCAAAACCATGTGGTTACCACACAGTCATACCTGTTAGTTTTGTTGCTGATAATGTTGATGATGGTTGGTGCTGTTGGGGACAATGATGATATTGGTATTGCTACTGTTATTTGGTGGTGGGCGTGGTGGTGGTGGTGGTGGTGGTGGCGGCGGCGGTGGTGGTGATGGTGAACAACTGGTGAGTTGTTTTTCTCCCTCCACTGACATTTTTCTCAAACTGGTAAGGCATTAACCATGCTGGAGCCTTTTCAGTAATTTTTCTTTTGTTATTCCTCAGGCTGCTTCGCAGATTCTTTTCTGCGTTAGCTTCTGTTCATATTTCTTGGCTTCCTGCAAAAGAAAGAAAACTTTTTTTTTATTATTTCGTTCATGTTATGCAACTGTTTGCAGAGGTTCTTCTATCGTCGTACAATAGATAATTCATGATTTTTCAGTCAAAGAAGACCCATATCTCTCTGTATTCGTGCTAAATGTGTGTCTCTCTGTGTACCATTTTTATTGAGAAGTGCATTCTAAATGTAATCATTACCTTTCTAGGTTTCATGGTGCAAGCATTATAACATGTTACTTATATAGCAAGAGAGCTTATGCTTATCAGCTTTTTCCTTCCAACCTTTTCTTCCATTTATGTATGCTGTACAGTTTCTGGTTCCTTAATTCTATATATTTCTCGGTTTGTCTTTGGTCTAATTTTCTAATCTTTGTTCCTTTATCTGACAAAATATATAAAGTACGTATTTTTAATGTATCTTCCTCTCTTCAATCTTTGCATGGTATTTTTTGTCCCATAACTACCAACTCATTTCTTATACGATTTGAGTTACTTCTCTTAGTGTGACGCAAATGGTATGTAGGTAGAAACGTAATATTATACGAATATATAGATAAAAGCGGTAAGTAGAATTGTTAGAGCGTCGGAAATGCTTTAACGTATAAAAAAACAAAAAAAAAAGATTATGCTCTATCGAACTGGTAGAGACGCTAGAGCATCAGGGCAAATGCCTTGCAGTATTTATTCCGGTTTCTTGCATTTGAAGTTCAAATCCCACCGAGGTCAACTTAGCTTTTAATCCGTCCAGTGACATTAAATAACAGTTTAGAGTGGTATATCAGTAGAATTATTAGAGCCGTCGGAAGGAATGTCTAGCGGTATTTGTTCCGGCCTTTAGCATTCAGAATTTTAAAGCCCCCGTAACATACGTAGGTAACGCATTGAATCCTTCACTCGGTTTGACATCATTACCTGGTTTAAGCGCCTTTAACACAGTATAGTTAAAGGCGCCTTTAACGCCTTTAACGCAAGTTTTAAAGAGGCATGGATATTGTTTTTTTCCTCCTGATTAAGCTATAAAAAGTTACAAGCTTCTACATGTGGGTTTCAAATTAGCAGAGATGGATATTGTTTTTCAAACTTCCAGTCGATAAAGGAAGATTCAGCCAAGTATTGGGATCGATTTAATCAGTCCTATATTAGAAATCAATATTATTATTATTATTATTATTATTATTATTATTATTATTATTATTATTGAGTGAAAGAGCAGCACATGCCATCAAAGTGACACTGGGGTACAAATATACGAAGCCCAATATACCCATCATGACTATCCACCTGATAAGGGTACAGCAGGCACATGCATCACAACCATAAATGCGCGATATGGTGACCTTATATGAAAGCAAACTGCATGACCTTGCAGGTGCGGCTCTATTAGAATTTTCTTCATGCTGAGTAGCCCATCCGTCTTAATAAGTCCTCGAATAAGGGTTATTTTATGATGATGAACAAAACACCCATGTTTCTAGGAGTGAAATATTCAAACCCCAAAGAATTCCTCTCAATACATAGCTATGATGCCCCCCGCCAGCCACTGCTCCTGCTCGTGATCAGAGATGCACATATCATCAGCCACAAAGGGACATACGCAACTGGTTGAGGTCAAGCAACTGACAAGCAAATCTGTGGTATTGAGTAGAATATATTTACTGTAGCCCATCATCATCATCGTCATTAATATTATTTGGCACCTAAAATGCCGTCAGGTGTTCACAGCCCTCTACCAATTGAGTAATGGAATCGGTGGATGTTCCGCTTTAGCAATGTATGCAGCATTGGTGGCAGGGACGTGAGACAACATGGTCGGGGAGACTCTAGGCGTCGACGAAAACGAAGTGGCCAGTCTGTTCCGGAGGACTTCCCGGTCGGAAATTATCATGGATAATTTCCAGATGTCCTTGGCCTGGCAGTGCTACCAGGGGGTGCTACCGGTTCAAGATAAACTCTACAGGCACGGATGTGCTGATCGACGGACTTGTCCGAGGTACGAGCAGAGTGACGAAACCGTTTTGCACGCACTCGTTTACTGTCCGGGCATTGCGGACTTGTGGAGTTATGTCGAACAGCTGATGTCACGTGTGGGACGTATTTATCTATCAGCCGAGTCTGTAGAGATGACTGTCCCGCCGCCCTCCTTTAATCGGGCAGGCAAGGCAGTTTTCCATTGCCTGGTGGCTGTGGCGAAAGAGGTTGTCTGGTGGACGAGGCTGAAAGGCATGAGGAGAGATACATTCCTCTTTGGTAGAGCTCTCATTGACTTCAAGTTTCACTTGAAAAAGAAATTGGGAGTGAAGAGGGAAGTGCTGTCCTCGAGTGAATTTATTGAAAGGTGGGTGAAAGTTGCGAAAATGGCAAGAATGGATGGTACCTTTCTAAGTGTAGACCTGTGAGTGGGAGAAAGGGAATTGGAGAGGGCACTTCCCCTTGGTGTTCAGGGAGAGCTTGGACAGTTCAGTTCCTCGATTATCCCTAGAGGTCATCCTATATCGGGAGGACTACATCTCTATCATCCTCCATTTTAAAACCTTTGTATACTATGTATATTTCCCTTTCTTTTCATTGTATACCGTATATACTTACTCTTTTTTTTTTCTGGTTTATTTATTTATTTTTATCATTTCATTATATGTAAACTCCAACACTTTATGTCTGTTTTGTATTGTACCCCTCATCCTTGACCCTGATAGCAAATAAATGAAATCATCATCATCATCATCATCATCATCATTATTATTATTATTATTATTATTATTATTATTATTATTATTATTATTGTTGTTGTTCTATTACAGCTGGTCACGAAGCTTCATGCTCATGTGATGACGGTACCATACGTAAACTTGCAATTGCTTTCGTTGTCCTCTTTGTGTTGTTCGTGTTGTTCTTAATATTTGCAGCATATTTGTACAGAAGAAAACTGCCTTGTTGGTAAGTAAGACTGTCTTCTGCTCTATTATTCTGCAACCAGTTTTAATCTTGACAATAGCGGCGATAAGGGACTAGATACACAGATAAGGGTATATGGATCAAGCAACTAGCATCGTTGCAATTCTACACACAATACAGCTGTGGTCTTCCGGGGAGATTAAACATAAACATGTTTAATTTAAACAGAAGACAGAATATTTTTAATTTAGACTTTATCAGATTGAAGTTTGCTGTCAACTTCTAACAACGTATACTCCTTTGTAGACTGCTTGTTAGACTTCTGCTTGCGAGTATCACACATATTAAGTAGACACTCCATACCAAACTAACATCGCTTCGATGAAGGAAAATCTCGAAAACACTCTTCAATTAGGATGTTTCCTGTCTTGCTTTGTGTGTGTGTGTGTGTGTATGTGTGTGGTTTTGTTATTATTTTTGAAGGCGGGCAAAATGCTTATTAGTATTTCGTCCGTCTTTTCTGAGTTCAAATTCCGCCGAAGTCAACTTTGCTTTTCATCCTTTCGTAGTCGATAAAATAAGTATCAATTGGCCGCTGGATCCCAATGTATTCGACTTAGCCCCTCCCCTGAAATTGCTGGCCTTTTGACAAAATGTTAAACCATTATTTTTTGCGGTTGTTTTTACAGCTTTTTTTTTTCTTGTAGCTTTCCTTTGTGTTTTCCTTATTCTTATTCTTATTGCTGAACATGTCTTTGTTCTAGTCATTGCTATTGTTACTGTTTTATTGTTACTGCTTTTGTTGTTATTGCTGTCGATGTTATTGTTTAAGTGGTTGTTGTTAGAGTTGTTGACATTTTGTTGCTGTTAATTCTGTTCAAGTGGAGGTGCAATGGCCCAGTGGTTAGGGCAGCGGATTCGCGGTCATAGGATCGTGGTTTCGATTTCCAGACCGGGCGTTGTGAGTGTTTATTGAGCGAAAACACCTAAAGCTCCACGAGGCTCCGGCAGGGGATGGTACTCTTTCACCACAACTTTCTCTCACTCTTACTTCCTGTTTCTGTTGTGCCTGTAATTCAAAGGGTCAGCCTTGTCACACTGTGTCACGCTGAATATCCCCGGGAACTACGTTAAGGGTACACGTGTCTGTGGAGTGCTCAGCCACTTGCACGTTAATTTCACGAGCAGGCTGTTCCGTTGATCGGATCAACTGGAACCTTCGACGTCGTAAGCGACGGAGTGCCAACAACAACAATTCTGTTCACGTTTTTATCGTTGAAACTATTACTGTTGTTATTGTGGTTGTTATTGTTGTTGCTATCGCAGTGTCTGTCGCCTTTATACATGTTATTGCTGTTATCATCTTTGTTCCACACTCACTTTTTTCATGAAATATGACAAAATGAAAACCTTCGAAGTCACTTCAAATTCCAAAATTACATTATCAAATACTAGTTTTCTTCTTTAGCGCCAGAAAATTTGCAGCCCAAGTTATTTATAGATCCTCATCAAATTCATATTCATATATCTGGGTTAGAGATGTTGATAAGCTCACACAAACATCATGTATGTATACAATAGATATTGACGAAGCTGATTGACCATCAGCTACATCGATCACACGATCATAGGTGATAATGTAAATCTATTCAGTAAACGGACTCCAGTAATATTAAAACTTCGAGACTCAATCTCCAAAACTACATTTTATTATTTAATTTTGATTGACAAAAATTTCGAGTTTTCTCTCTTGTTATATCTGACAACGAATTTTCGTTAATGGTGGTTTCAAATTTTGGCACAAGGCCAGCTTCTTGGTGGAGGGGTAAGTTGATTACATCGGCTCCACTGTTCAAGTGGTACTTATTTTATCCACCCTGAAAGGATGAAAGGTAAAGTCAACCTCAGTGGAATTTGAACTCAGAATGTAATGACGAACGAAATGCCGTCAAGCATTTTGTTTGGCGTGCCAGCAATTCTGCTAGCTCGTTAATATTAATTAGTTTAGACGCAGGTTTGTAATTATAATTACAGTTATTACATTTTCGGTTCACCACCTCAAGTACAGTAGTCTACATACACACACACACACACACACACACACTCTCTCTCTCTCTCTCTCTCTCTCACACACACACACACACACACACACACACACACACATACACACACAATATGCGTGTGTGCGTGTGCTTGTTTATGTATGCATGTATTTGTGTACGCATGTATACATCCATAAAAATAGGCTTACACACAATACAGTGCCTGTATTTCTGTTTGAATATGTTTGGGAGTATATAGTTTGTGTGCAGAGACTTCATACAACAGCGAGAAAAATTAGAAATAGGGACACTAATACTTTTCTCGGTATTATTTATACAAAATCTGTAAATGATGAAGTTAGTTTAACTATGATTATGCAATGTTCATCATTTTATAGGACTCTGAATAGGACAAACGATGCTAAAATTGCCACAAATAAAGCTGGAGCTTGAATTGCTGTCTGGGGTAACAGTATATTTGGAAGTTTGTTGTTGTTGCTGCTACTGTTAAGTTCCGAGTCACGGTTGATCGGGTAGATATACGAGTAATGTATCCCAGCTGAAACCCTCCATATTTTCCTCGTATTATCTAATTGTACATTGTTTTGGATATACAGAAAGCCCATTGTTTCTAGCTGCTCAGACGCATACATGACAGAACTGGCGTTTTCAAATATATTATCTATATTATTAAGAGCGGTAATGTTTTGATTTGAGGAAGATTTGGCCGTTATTTCTAACATCTATTTCTGACGAACGAGTGCATAGAGGCCTATTCGTTAACTCTGTGGCAAGAAACTTTACACACACATAAACACACACAAATATATACATATATATATACATACATACATACACACATACACACTCATACATGCACACACACGTACATGCATACATACTTACATACACATGCACACACATACATACATACATACATACATACATACATACATACATATACTGGTTGTTAGGTAACGATCCGAGGATGTACTCAATACTAAGAATTTGGTTGTTTATTTAAGCCGATTCAGCGACGTGTTTACTCGGGAGTTTCCACGAGTGTAGTTGTTTCGTCAAATAAGTCAGCCTGAGCCTCGCAACACGCGCGCGCTCGCACGCATGTCTGCACTGCTCATTCCTTAGTTCACCCTGCACCTTAGGCGGCAGCTCAGCTCCAGTGTTGCAACACTCTGGATCAAACTATCTGAGCTAGCGAGACATGCTCTCGGCTTTCGTTCAAATCCATCACGACTTGCGGTAAACTTTCATCTTTGCATTGCCTTACACTTAATTTTTCTCCTTCCCGGACTGTCTTTTAAAGTAAGAGGGTTGACTCTCTTGATGCCCAACCCTTCTCCGCAACTAGGTTTAGGACCTGGTACAACGGAGTTCCAGTAGTTTTTCAAAATCTAGAAAAACACGAAGTAATCAGAATTTGAACTCGAAACAAATAACAACCGATCAATGAGCAGGGCTAGTGAGTTACTAGTTCAAGGTGGTGCTTCTAGCATGGCTGCAATCAAATGACTGAAACAAGTAAAAGAGCATGTGATGTGTATGTGCATGTGTGTGTGCGTGCGCGCGCGCGTATTTGTCATCTGAATTTGTGTTACATTTATAACAGCAACGACGATTTGATTTTCATATTTCAAAACATGTTTCTGATGAAATAACTCGCTCATCACAACAAGATTAATATAACTAATAATACAGTTGATGATGTTTTCACGTAAACCATAGAAATAGCTGTAGATCAAGACAAATTAATTTTTTCCAAATATACTTGAGTTTTTTTTGTTTTCTATTCGTCCCAATTTTCTGCTCTAAACTTTCGTTTTAGGCAATTTAAACTCCATGCAACTTCATTCCTGCATTGGCTATTACGTTGAAGCAGTAATATATTGGGGTTTACTGAAATGTTATAGAACTGAGATCTTGAAATTTAAGGATATACGTTTTCAGTGCATATCATATGTGAAAAGAAAATGGCGAGGAATAGAGAAAATCCTCCGAAGTCAGCTTTCTGTGTGCCAATACAAGAAAATATATTTAGAGAGATTAGGAAAGTTGATATTTCTAACTAATGAAATTATTCAAAATTCCCAATATTGTTATTAATCTTGTTCTGTTTCTTCTTTTTGCAGCAGAAAAAAAGAAAAGAGGGAATGGTGCGAACCAATACAACAAAGACTCGGTAATTCAGAAGTCGTGAATTTAGATAATTATTTTCCGTTAAAGAATTTTGTATTAAGAAAAGCAAAGTTTACCAAAAATAGTGCTTTAAGAATACATCACATCATCAATATATTAGGATCAATGCATTTTATACGTCATCGAACGTGTGTTATATTTGTCGCTTTGTGTCCAAGTTAGCACCATGTGCATAATGCGTGACATTGCATCACATATATGACCAGCTAACAAATTTGCAACCTTGTACTAAACATCTGATTTTATAGATTATATGCCACCGACACGATGCAGTCTAAATATGCAAAATCATCCATTTGCGGCGCTACTTCTTAATTTTATAGAAAAAATTATTTTTAGTCAGACACAAGACTAGAAATTTATTTAAGTGTATTGTTTATGACAACAACCCATTACGTAGATGTATTTTACTGTCCATGTAAGGATGAATGATAAAGTGAACCCCAGTGGAAAGCTTATTGGCATTGTAAATAATAAACATTGCTTAATAGTAAACATAGATTAATTGATAAAAATTAAAGGAAATTTAGTCCCTAGATTACATTCTTTAAAAATTAAGTACTATTTATTCTGCACTAAGAAAAAAAAAGGAGATATTCCACTGAATTCACACCAACAATATATCGATACTAATTTTATTTGATCTGGTTTTTGCCTTCTAGTGACAACAACCCTATCGACACTGGCCAACATGTGTTTTTCTCATGGGCAATATCAACGGGTTGAGAAGCCAAACCTACATGGCAACTGTTAATTTTCTCTTTAAAAAATTGATGCTGTGGAGAAGTTTCCATGTATTGAACCTTAGTCCCAAGAGATATATAGAGACCCTGCATAAAACAGAATGATAACCGAAATAATTCGATTTAGACACTGGTAAGCTATAGGATACTACAATACAGTTAATAGTACGACTTAACTTTTTTTTTAATTACAGAGGATGACTGGAGAATCAAAGAACTATTAATTAATGACACTTTGAAAGCTAGTATGTCAAATATTCGGTCGGTGACGACTTGCGATGAACAAAAATGCAAGCCTCGTGAGGAAGGATGCAAATCTGAAAGTCAATCATCCATGGAATCCTGTGTGAACATCAATAGCCAGGCATCACAACCCGATAAGAAGATCAGGTTTTCATCGAAACCCTGAAAAGTAAAAATGGACCATTATTATATGTTGGTATTGTTTCTAAATAAACAGGAAATATATTTGGTGATTGTTGTAGAGTGTATTTTATGAATTTGGGGAAAATTCATTAACTCGTTGCTAAAGGTTCATAGCTAGGATATGAGAATTGTTTAGAGCGTTGATAGGCGAGGGTATGTATTGATTATTGGTAGAGTAGGGCTATGCTTTGGCTATTGGTGAGGTAGGAATATATTTTGGCTATTGGGGGAGATAGGGTTATGCTTTGACCATTGGTGGGTTAGGAGTATGTTTTGGTTATTAGCGGATTGGGAATATATTTTAGCTATTGGTATGGCTAGGGTATGTTTGGCTGTTGGTGGGTTGAAGCATGTTTTGCCTGCTGATGAGGATGAGGAATGTTTATAGTGCTGATGAGGTAGCAAATGTTCAAAATATTGATCCACTAATAGTTTGAATTCAGTTATGCGAGGCAATAATATAGCACTTGTACATTCCTCTCACAACAGAGCACCAGTTATACACCTCTTTTACAATATGGCGCTTGTTGTATAGCCTACTAACAGCTCACATTGATTGCATCTACTTCACTATGGTACCTATTTCTATCTGCAAGTCTTAAATCAAATAATAATAATAATAATAATAATAATAATAATAATAATAATAATAATAATAATAATAATAATTATTATTATTATTATTATTATTATGTTTTGGCTCAGTTTCGGTCTTATTCCTGGTAGAAATTATGTGGGTAGCGGGTTACTACCTCTAACCTTAGGTATCCACAAGTTTTCAGCAGTTTTTCAAGTGTTTAGAACCCTTCTGATAATCCTTGCTGCTCCTAAGAGACAAACATTTTGTAGAAGCTCCACCGGACATTCTATTTCAATCTCCTTCAGCTATTTGTCTATATCTTATTATAGACACAGCTTTTACTGTTTTCATGCTCCAAATTCTTCCTATTTCAAATTTTAAGAGATGATATTTATTTTTTTTCCTCCTCTTTCTTTACGATCCTGGAATCAAACGGGCATGATGTGTCGATAAGTAAGTAACTTCGCTTTTCCTTATCTATAGTCGATATTTTCTCACTTTTTGTCTGTTTGAATAGAAAAATCCCACAAAATCTTACATTTCTCCAACTCCAGTACTCTTTCGACTTAATGATTGTGTCATGTATTTCCAGCTTCAAATCCCCATTTTTGGCACAGTTTCCATCATCCTCATCATCACCATCATTCTTCTTCTTCTTCTTCTTCTTCTTCTTCTTCTTATTATTATTATTATTATTATTATTATTATTATTATTATTATTATTATTATTATTAATAATAATAATAATAATACGCAAGCTTTTTGTTTTTGTACGCACCTGTTGTGTGCATCACACTTACCTCTTTGGAGTGGTAAAGCGAGAGAGAGGAGGAGAGAGGAGGAAGTAAGAGAGAAAGAGAGAGGGAGTGAGAGAGTGTGAGAGAGAAAGAGAGAGAGAGCGAAAGAGACATCAGTGGTGACGGTGTTCGTTTTGTGCTTTTAAATGTTTTAGAGAGGAAGTAAAAGAGAAAGAAAGAGAGTAGGAGAGAAAGTGAGAGAGTGAGAGCGAATGAGAGGGAGAATGAGAGAGGGAATGAAAGTGACAGTGAGTGGTGACGGCGTAAGAGAGAAAGAAATAGTGAGAAAAAGGGAAAGAGAAAAAGAGAGAGTGAAAGAAACAGTGGGTGGTGACGGCGTTCGCTTTCTGTTTTTAAATGTTTATCACATCGCAAGGGAAATAGATAGATAGATAGATAGATAGATAGATAGATAGATAGATAGATAGATAGATAGATAGATAGATAGATCGATAGATAGATAGATAGATAGATAGATAGATAGATAGATAGATAGATACATATACACATTGTTTAATCAAAAGCGGGAGAGAAAAGGGACACAAAGGAAGTGAAAGAGAAAGAGAGAAAGTGAGAGAGACAATTCATACATAGATATATAGACACAGCAAATATTGATTGTCAATTTCATTTTTCATTATCACACGAGAATAAAATTAACTCACAAATGGCTGAGTGCTCCACAGCTACAACTCGAGACATATGTATATATATATATATATATATATGTGTGTGTGTGTGTGTGTGTGTGTGTGTGTGTGTGTGTGTGTGTGTGTGTGTGTGTGTGTGAATGTATTTGCGTGTGTATAGTATAGGTTAGTTAAAACATGTTTTCAATAATAAGTGTCACGTGGTGGAAATAAACGCAAACTTTCATTCATAAATCCATTATTTTGTTCTTTTGCATTTCAGTTTGTACATTTGTACCCAGAAATTTTCAACAACAGCGTGCCAGAAGAAATGGGGAAAAAAAATTTCCCAGGATTAAACTTAGCCCAAGTGATGCAAATATTCCATTCACACTAAACAGACTTCAGTTTCCACTTCGACTTGCATATTCAATGACAATTAATAAGGCTCAAGGGCAAACATTTGAAAAAGTTGGAATACATTTGCCTCAACCTGTATTTCCTCAAGGCCAATTATATCTTGCATTTTCAAGAGCACGAGTTATGAACAATATCAAAGTAAGAGTTATGGCACTCAATTGGGATAACAGACAAGGCCAAAAACGTGGTGTGACATGCACACAAAATATTGTCTACCATTAAGTACTGTGAGACCGCCGCACCACCTAGCATCACCAGCATACTAGCTGCTCCATCATTACACATCCACATTACATCTTTAAGATCGGGGAACCACTTAGGGACCTGCTGGATCTCTCTCGGCATACCAGCAAACTACAAAATCGCACAAGCCAGCATCAACACTACCTATAAGCCCGTCATATGTATGTATGTATGTATTTATGTATGTATTTATGTATGTATGTATGTATGTATTATGTGTGTGTTTGTGTGCGCTTGTCCCACCACCAGCGTTGCTTGACAACCGATGTTGGTGCGTTTGCGTCCCTGTAATTTAGCTGTTCAGCAGAAGAGACTGATAGAATAAGCACCAGGCTTACATGGAATAAGTCCAGGGGTCAATTACTTCGACTAAAGGGTGGTGTTCCAACATGGCTACCGTCAACTTACTGAAAGAAGTAAAAGAATACCAGAAAAATGCTTCCTCCCCTTCCTCCCCTCCTTGAAAATTTCGAGAAAGTACCCACTCCTCCTCGGAATTTTCCAGGAACTCATTCCTCCTCTTTCTCCGCTCCGAGGACTTTACCAGAAAGTCTTTTCTCCCCAACCACGGACTTTTCCAGGAAATCCCGCCTCCTCGGACTTTTCCACGTGGTACTTCCTCCCCTTCCTCCCCTTCCTCCTAATCCTCGGACTTTTCCAGAAAGTCATTCCTCCCCTCCTTGGAATTTTCCAGGAAGTCCCACTCACTCCATCGGACTTTCCAGGAAGTCCTCCCTCCTCTTCATTCCCTTCCTCATCCCCGTGGAATTTTCCAGAAAGTCCTTCTCACCCCTCCTCGGACTTTTCCAGGAAGTCATTCCTCCCATTCCTCCACCTCCTTGGACTTTTCCAGGATTTTCTTCCTGCCCCCTTGGAATTTTCCAGGAAATCTCACATCCCCTTCTCGGACTTTTCCACGGAGACCTTCCTCTTCCCCTTCCTCAACTTCCTCTTCTCGGACTTTTCCAGGAAGTTCTTGCTCCCCTCTTTGGAACTTTCCGGGAAGTCTCACTCACCTTTCCTCGGACTTTCTTGGAAGTCCTTCCTCTCCTTCTTTCTCCCTCTTTGGACTTTTCCAGAAAGTTCGCGTTTGCGTCCCTGTAATGTAGCTGTTCAGCAGAAGAGAATGATAGAATAAGCACAAGGCTTACAGGAAATAAGTCCAAGGGTCAATTTCTTCGACTAAAGGGTGGTGCTCCAACATGGCCACCGTCAACTTACTTAAAGAAGTAAAAGAATAAAAGAATACCAGAAAAATGTTCCGTACCACTAAACCAAGAAGGTTCTTTGAATATGTACGATGTATTTTAAGGTTAAATAGTAATTCTGTTTACATTTGTGTAACAGATATTTTGGTTGGATTATATAGTTATTGGTTTTACACTTGTTTCTATATTCTGTAACTGTCACAATATACTTTTCTAGGCCTGATTTTTTTGTGGGGAGGGGCCAGTTGATTAGATCGACCCCAGTACACAACTGGTACTTAATTTATCGACCCCGAAATGACGAAAGATAAAGTCGACCTTTATCTAGTCGAAATGCAAACATTTCTCATGGCACCAGTACACAATATAGATGCTTACATTTTTTATGTTTTCCGTTAATATTTCATGGGTCCAGCTAGTCATTATTATTATTATTGTCATTTTCATTAGAATCTGCTTTCAATTCCGTTTCCATTTCTTGCCGACTGTCTTTCTGACACCTAGCGCAGAGAAACGTACTGTATATATTGGTAGATCATTAAAACAAGCACACCAGATTGCTTATTTACAGAGTCATGTGATAGAGAAAAAGGGGTAGACAGAGAAAAAAAGGAAAACATATTATTATTATTATTATTATTATTATTATTATTATTATTATTATTATCATTATTATTATTATAACGTGCTTTCACTTCACTACCGAGCGCTGCTCTGTGTGCCTTGGGTATGTGCTGTGGTTTGCTGTGGTGCTCTTATGGTTACTGTATTGAAAGTGTTTTGCGTAGGATGTGTGCAGTGCCCAGTAGTGTAATTTTCTGTATGTTATATATACTTGTAAGTCCTGGTGTTTTTGTTATGTATTTGTCTGAATATTTTTTTATCATATCTAATGCGCCAACTATGATAGGAATTGTTTCTGTTTTTAGAAACAATTCCTATCATATTATTATTATTATTATTATTATTATTATTATTATTATTATTATTATTATTATTATTATTATTATTATCATTATCAAAGGAACAGGATGAGCTGACAGAATCGTTAGCACGCTGGATGAAATGCTTAATGGTTTTTCACCTGTTGTTACGTTCTGAGTTCAAATTCCGCCGAGGTCGACTTTGCCTTTCATCCTTTCGAGGTCGATAAATTAAGTACCAGTTGCGTACTGGGGTCGATGTGATCGACCATCACCCTCCCCTTAAATCCCAGTCCTTGTGTCTATAGTAGAAAGGATTATTATTATTATTATTATTATTATTATTATTATTATTATTATTATTATTATTATCAATATTGGTTTCAAATTTTAGCACAAGACCACCAAGTTCGGGGCTGAGGTAAGTCGATTATTTCAATCCCAGTGCTTAACTGATACTTTATCGACCCCCGAAAGAAAGGCAAAAGTCAATCCCGACGGATTTTGAAGTCAGAACGTAAAGACTGACGAAGTGCCGCTAAGCATTTCGCCCAGCGTGCTAACGATTCTGCCCGCTCGCTGCCTTATCATCATTATTACTATTAATGTCGTTGCTGTTGTAATTATTATTTTCTCCATTCATTGTTCAACGAAGTACAGAATCTTATTCTGAGTCTGTTTCATAGTGTTTTGATATCACCATGGGTAATATTTGTACAGTAATTTTACTACCTCTATCTAAGTCATGTATTTATTTGGTTAATCTGAACTGTTTTCAGCTATTTATCCAAGATGCTTAAATTTAACAATTATTTCTGTTTTCAGTATCCATATTCTGGTATTTCTAGATCTTCTTACAGTAAACTTCCTCTTAACCAGTATTTAAATAACAAACACTCTCAAGCAATCGGCACCTAGAGAAAATAAATACTAAAAATAATAATTTCTGCGCAATCGCTTGTTCAGATTTGGGACCGAATGCTAGTTTTACCGACCATCAGATTCCAGTACCGTTCAGTCGCTCATATATTTATTTCATTTACAGTTTATCCCTATTCCGGTGTTTCCATAAAATTTACTGGAATGCAGTAACTCATCTATAACATTGTCTTCGGTTAGTTAACGCAAGAGTGTAGGATTTACTCCGAAACAGCAGATGGATTTGATGGATATATATTTTCGTCTAGAGATGCGCATGTCGTAA
>NC_142933.1:37365709-37370709 GCF_046866305.1 Octopus bimaculoides | reverse complement strand
AGACAGCGACACTAACGAGAATACAATCTCTTACGCCTATAAGCGCAGCCTACCCACGAACTAGGAAAACACATACCTTATGTATATGTGTTCGATATTGTTTATATCTGTCGAGCTGCTTCTAATTTATATTTGAATTTTTTCTTCCGTAGTATGAAACGTTAGGACATATCACTAGATGGTTCTTACACCATTTTGCATATAGTCACAGACCGGGATTTAGCTTGCATCTGGCCACGTTCGGGTACTCGGTATTGAGAAATCATGAAAATGACGAAACATCGATGTCTATCACTCCTGAATGGGACCTGACAGTAGTTATCTCGCTTGTCTATGATTTCCAGGTGCTTTAACACCAGGTACATTGATGAGAATATATTCTCTTACGCCTATAAGCGCAGCCTATCCACAAAGTAGCAAAACACATACCTTGTGTATGTATGTTCGATATTGTTTATATTTATGTATATATGTATGCACACACACACACACATATGCGTAACACATTTTCGGCTTAACAGATAGTAATGTAGTAGTGTATGCTCCAAATATTTTTTCATTATTTTGCTCTGATATTCTGCCTCTGAGCCCAAAACTGTTGAATGGGCCTAAAACGTTAACGTATGGTAGCATAAAATTCATTTTCATTTTCAGAAAATTACTGAAATTTAGATTGCTTTTTTCTTTTCTTTTCTGTTTTAGCAAAATTAGTAAATAATCTCTTAACATTTTTTAACTAAAAACATTTATTTTTAAATATCTTATTTCATTTTCTGCAAATTTAGAATTTACATTTACTTAGTGGTTTTAAGAATAAACAACGATCTTAGTCATGGATATTTTTACATCTTTATGATGCATGTCTCTGGCTGATTTGAAGGAGTCTTAGCTGCTATTTCTAACAGGTCAAGTAAATATATAAGAGTTCTCACATTTGTGAATATGTGTCAGCATGCAAATAAATTTTATGGCAGACGTGAATGTCAAAGCAGGGCTTTATGACAATTTTGTCTATAATATGAACGGAAAACTTCAGTGACTATCTTAGCCAAAACTACCTCATACATAAACAAAGTGGAAAATTATAATTTCACTGAATTATATATATTCGCGAAAAGTAAGCTCGTCCTTCTTTTTCTTTTTTTCTTTTTTTGTAATACATAAATGTTGTTTAGCAACAAATATTTCAGAGGAAAATAATATATTTAACTGACAAACACCTAAAAAATTAGTAGTTCCAAGCAGAAAAAATTGGATTCATTGTATCTTAATAGGTTGGCAACAAAATTGACTGAAGGTTTTAGTAAATTTGACACTATTTTTATTAACTTCTTTCTTCTTCCAGTCTCCTGCCTTTACCTTTGCCTTTTCATCATACAGTCTATTGTATTTGCGAGTGAAATATTCATGGTTATTGTTTTCGGGAGCGCACGTAGGAAAAGATAATGTTTCCCCGAAAATAAAATATAAACTATATTTTCCGCAGCATTCAACATGCGAATTCAATGAATAAATTAAATAAATTTGCTTTTCTTGTCGTTTCTTCATATAAATTGCTTGAAAAACATTTTCATCTGAGGATAGCGTAGAACAGGCGGACAGCCAGACGGACGAACAGAGAAACACAGTGCTTATGATACTGATTTCAAATTTTAGCACGAGGCCAATAATTTCGGGGAAGGCTGTGAGTCGAGTACATCGACCCCAGTACTCAACTAGTACTTATTTTATCGGCCCCGAAAGGATGAAAGGCAAAGTCGACTTCGGCGGAATTTGAACTCAGATCGGGAAGATGGACAAAATGCTGCTAAGCACTTCACCCGGCGTGCTAACGATTCTGTGTATACATACATACATACATACATACATACATTAACATGTGTGTGTGTGTGTATATATATATATATATATATATATATATATATATATATATATATATATATATATATATATATATATATATATATATACACAGGGTGTTTCAAAAAATTTGATATCATTTCAAAATCTTATAACTTGACCACTTCTTGTTCAAATGGCTTCAAATTTTAACAGCATGTGTAGAAACAAGTCAAAATTTTATGTTTGATGTTTGATATGTTTATCTTTTCAGGTATAGAAATGGCATTTACGGGAAGAGAAAAGGCGTTTTGTGTGTTAGAGTATGCTCGAACATAATCGAACAAGACTGTGCAGCGTGCATTTGTGAGAGAGTTCTCTAAAAAGTCATCAACAGCAATGCAGATTCGGACATGGCACACAAAATTCAAAGAGGAAGACTGTCTGTGCAGGCAAAAAGGACATGGACGACCATTAACATCGTAAGAGATGGTCAAACGGATTCGCCAAAAACTCTCGCGAATCCCCAAGACGTCCATAAGAAGAATAAGTTTGGAAACCCAGATTCCTCCAGTGACAGATTGGCGTGTCCTCAAGAAACGCTTGCTAATGAAACCCTACAAGCTGCAGCTCGTTCAGGCCATAATGACAGATGACAAGTGAAAGCGCAAAAGTTCTGTGTTGATATGCAAAAGAAACCTGAAGAAGCCGAGTGTCTTCAGTGATAAGGCCACATTTAATACGAATGGCAAAGTCAGTAAGCATAATGTTCGCATTTGGAGTAAAGAAAATCCCCATGCCACAGTTGAGCATGAGAGGGACTCACCAAAAGTGAATGTGTTCTGCATCATCTCCAAGAAATCATTCATGGAATCCACATACCTTTGAATTTCTCACTCAAATTTGGAGGAATAAATCTCATGCTGCTCAACATTAAGCATGTTTAGTTTCATTTGCTTTGACTATGTAGTTTCTGTGGTATTTGCATCTCAAATGGCATCAAATTTTTTGAAACACCCTGTATGTATATATATATGGTGGTTGTCTACTCCTTACACAGAGTTTGACCACCTTCTGCACCTTCACCTTAGCCCTTTCATGGCGTCTGATGTGGCTTTTTAAACCAGACAGTGTTTTGAAAAAACACCCACACAGATTGCACCTCTGATTTGCACTACCAATACCTGCAAGTAAGTTCTGCTGATTGTGGATCCTAACATGTCTTTTAAGACCCCCATTGTGCGTGTGTTTGTGTGTGTGTGTGTGTGTGTGTGTGTGTGTGTGTGAGTGTGTGTGTGTGTATATACATATACAAATATATATATATACATATATATATATGTATATGTATGTATATATGTATATATATATATATATATATACATACACACACACACACACACATATATATATATATATATGCATGCAAATATAAATACATGTATATACATATACACACACATACACATATATGCAGAGAGAGATATTCATATCTTTATGCATATAGAAAATACTTATATGTAGGTGTATGGTATGTACGTGTTTAATTTTACGTTTAGTTACACATAAAATCATTCACCATTAAATGAAGGATTATTCAATACGTTAGAGTATCTCATTTATTTTCGCAAGGAAACGAATGCCAGTGACTTCGAAGTTTCTCTGTTCATTGGCTTCATGTTTGTATATCGTACGTATACGTCTGCATGCGCGCGCACGCATGTGCGAAATACGTATTATCACGGATATTCCCACGTGTTTCACTTTTCCAAAATAAACATTAACAATGATTTGCATATGAACATGTTCGTAACCAAAGAGAAACAAAGACGTAGCATATGTGCATGTTTGTAACCAGTTAAGTTTGTTGAAAAGATTCTTAGGTGGGTGACTTAGGTTCGAGGTGTGGGTGACTGTGTGTGTGTGTGTGTGTGTGTGTGTGTGTGTGAGTGTGTTGAGTACAGTCTTCGGTTTACTGTGCATGACAGGGTATCACATGACTGTGACGTCACGCCTGGCTGACGGCTTGATAACTGCAGCCAACTGGAAAATGGGATAATATTGAACAATGATGTGACTTTTGTGTATGTGTGTGTGTGTACGTGTGTGTGTGTGTACATATATATGTGTGGTTTTGTGCGTAGGGGTGGACAAATTTTGTGTATATGTGTGTATGTGTATGCATCTATTGTGCCTGTATATTACTAATGTATATGGTGGTGTATGCGTGTGTGTGCGCGCGCATGCGTATATGTGCCTAAATTATGCATATTGTGAATAGAATTGTAAATGAATTTTGTGTTGTGTATGAATGGATGTAGAATGATGACGATGATGATGATGATGACGACGATGACCACCACCACCCCTATGAAGACAATGACAATGACCACCATGCTGCTGCTGCTAATGATGACGATAACGACGACTTCGATGATCCATTATTATCCTCATTCTCATCATAATCACTGTCATCGTCATCATCATCATCATCGTCTTTATCATCATCATCGTCATCATCATCGTTATCATCATGGCTATCATGATCACCGTCGTCGTCGTTTTCGTTGTCGTCATCACCAACCACATCATTTGTAGCAAGCTTACCACACTATCCCTCGGCCGTCCCTGTCGACTACAACATTGCCGATAAGTGGGAGCGAACTAACAACACCCTTCAAGTAGTGTTGAAGGGTGGGAGAGCAATGACACGGTTGACATATGTTCTTCACTTTTATCAATAAGTCTTTCCGGATTGGCTTTATGGATTATCGCCCTTCTCCGTTTTCATTCTTCTCCTACTCATCTCCCTTCCTCTCTCACCCTCCACTCCTCCTTCTCCTTTATCCTGTATGTTTGTAAAGCTAATCCTCATATATCATATTTTCCTCTCCATAAGTCCACTGAATTTCCGGTCCTTTTCACTGCTGGTAGTGGTGGTAGTGATGGTGGTGGGTGAGGTAACGCATCGCTTGATACTCACGTCTAGATTCTTATTTCTTTATTGCCCACAAGGGGTTAAACATAGAGGGGACAAACAACGACAGACAAAGGGATTAAGTCGATTACATCGACCCCAGTGCGTAACTAGTACTTTATTTATCGACTCCGAAAGGATGAAAGGCAAAGTCGACCTCGGCGAAATTTGAACTCAGAACGTA
>NC_142933.1:37338209-37350709 GCF_046866305.1 Octopus bimaculoides | reverse complement strand
CAACTATATCTAAATATAATAGCAGTGTAACTTCAGGTTATCACGAATCGTATCTATTTATATGTATGTATACGAATACATAGATGCGCGCGCGCACACGTATGTGTCTATGTATCTATGTATCTATGTATTTATGAATGTATATGTTTCTTAGTATGCGTGTGTATTTATATGAATGTTAAAACCTCCAAGCAGTTGTATGCGCATTGCATATGCGTGTTCATATGTGTGTGTGAGTATGTATGTATGTATGTATGTGTATATATATATATTTGTATATATATATATATATATATATATATATATATATATAATACAAAGAATATGTATGCATGTATACCCACATATATGTATATACTTACATCTACATGTGTATATAGATGCATATCAGGGTACAGGACGTTAGACAAATGAACTACAGATAACGGAACGAACACATAGGAAAACAGAGAGCCACTTGGAATTAATCCTTCGTCAGATGCCTCTATTCTAACTAGACGTTTCGAAGATAAGGCAGAATGTATTCTAGAATAGTCTCTTCCTGAGTAGTAGATCGACCCACTAAACAGAGGATTTCAAGGTGGCAAACACAAATCAAGACAGGAAAAAATGGACAGTGAAAACAACATATATATATATAATGTCGCGAAGCATCTCTTATATTCCTGTCTCATGACTATCGTCTCTTATGTTCATCTCCTATGTTCCTGCCTCAAGGCTTCCACTCTACACACGCCAGCTCAACTTGATTCGGCTTTATTGGTCGAAAGACAGCTGTTGTTATTTTCTTGTGTAACATTTTCTCCGTTTGCTTTTCTTTTTTTTTCTTTGTTGTCGTAGACATTCGCTTGCTTCCTCCCAAAAATTTAATGCTCTTAGCTTAGAATTTTGGAGCCAGCCAGATTTGAACATTCTCAAGTGTAACCGGCCGAAGCTGTAAGGATGATCTGGAAACTTAACTGACGAGAGAGGACTGCGAATATCCCGTCGTTGTTTTTCCTGCCCGTTTTTTTGTTCTTTTTCCCGTCCGTCTTTGTATCGTCTATCTGTCCGGATGTTTTCTTGTCGTCTGTTGCATTCTTGTTCCATTTTTTGGGAGATAGATAGATAGATAGATAGATACATACATACATACATACATACATACATACATACATACATATGTATGTGTGTATGTGTGTGTGTGCGTGTGTGTGTGCGTGTGTGTGTGCGTGTGTGTGTGCGTGTGTGTGTGTGTGTGTGTCCAACTTCACGTGGACTCTGTTAGAACACCAAATACTGCGCCATTACCCTTGAGAGATCCTCTCATATAAGAGTTTCATGCATAAGAGCACACACATGGATCGTCGCAGTATTCGGTGTTCAACTAAGACACCCTTATTAAGTTGAATATAAAGATAACTTTATGGTATTAATATTCATTCCATCGCTTACAATTTTTAATGAGCCTGTTGGCTATTTGCGATACCAATAACTGAAAAGAAGCTGATATTCTATATGTCATCGCAGCGAGATGTGACTGGTGTGTGATGACCGGACACCTCCGACGGATGATTTCCAGTAGAATGGAATCTCGTGATATGGGAATTCCGGCGCCCATGACAAACGATTCTCGTCTGCTACGTTCTATGTTTGTGCTTTCATGCCCCAAGCGCCTATATGAGAGGATTACTCAAGGCTAATAACGCAGTATTCGGTGCTCTAACAAGACATCCATGTTAAGTTGATATTGATACTGCTTCCATCGCTAATAATAATGTGTGTGTGTGTGTGTATGTGTGTGTGCGTGTGTGTGGTGTACACATACATACATACATACATACATACATACATACATACATACATGCATGTTGTTTGTTGTTGGCACTCCGTCGCTTACGACGTCGAGGTTTCCAGTTGATTCGATCAACGGAATAGCCTGCTCGTGAAATTAACGTGCAAGTGGCTGAGCACTCCACAGACACGTGTGCCCTTAACGTAGTTCTCGGGGATATTCAGCGTGACACAGTGTGGCAAGGCTGACCCTTTGAATTACAGGCACAACAGAAACAGGAAGTAAGAGTGAAAGAAAGTTGTGGTGAAAGAGTACAGCTGGGTTCGACACCATCCTCTGCCGGAGCCTCGTGGACTTTAGGTGCTTTCGCTCAATAAACACTCACAACGCCCGGTCTGGGAATCGAAACCGCGATCCTATGACCGCGAGTCCGCTGTCCTAACCACTGGGCCATCGCGCCTCCACATACATACATACATACATACATACATACATACATACATACATACATACATTTACATACAGCCGACTACTACAGCTGTTAACTACTTCCCAGCAACAATCAGAAGGAAACGGAATACTTCACCATGAGACCTACATAAGAAAAACATGTGAGTTTCTTGGACTGATACGATGGAAGTTTAATTTGATTTAATTTGATTTATTTCAATTTATTTTCCTTTCTAGTTAAAAAATGACTAGATCTTTTTAAAACGATAAAAACTGGTAGCTGTTTATAGAGTTTAAAATGTAAATATTTTCTTGTTTCCTCGATAAAGTTCTCAAAGCATTTCTTTTTTAATATTTTACACATACGTACACACACACACACACACACACACACACATACACACGACACAAACGTACGCACGTACGCACGCACGCTCACACACACACAACATACACATGCGCACGCGCGCACGCACACATGCACACATACAGCAACGCCCATAATATATTTACTATAGTACAACAAAGGCGCATGGCTTAGTGTTCAGGGTATTCGGCCCACGATCGTAAAGTTGTGGGTTCGATTCCCATTGGTGAGTTGCGTCCTTGAGCAAGATATTTTATTTCAGATTGCTCCAGTCAACCCAGCTGCCAAAAATGAGTTGTACCTGTAATTAAAAGGTCCATAGTAAAACAATCAGTGTAGTAGAACTTCAGCAATACTATATCCATACCAATAATATAACCACCTCTACGTCATACCTACAGCTATAATATAGGTACATCTCTAGTATAGTAACACCAATGGTGTAGCTTCACCTATAGTATAGCTACGAGTATAGCATAAAAGCACCTATAATATACCCATACCTCACCCTATAGTACTCCATCGATTTTTTGTCGAGTCACTAAGTTACGGGGGAGGCAAACACACCAACACTGGTTGTCAAGCGGTGGTGGGAGACAAACACAGACGCAAAGACATACACACACACACACACACACACACACACACACACACACACACACACACACATATATATATATATATATATATATGTACAACGGGCTTCTTTCAGTTTCCGTCTACCAAATTCACTCACAAAGCTTTGGTCAGCCCAAGGCTATAGTAGAAGACACTTGTTCAAGGTGCCACGCAGTGGGACTGAAACCGGAGCCATGTGGTTGGGAAGCAAACTTCTTACCACACAGATATACCTGCACTTATGTATAAATAAACATTGAAACATGGTGACTATCTTTTCAAGTGCTGTTGCATTTCACAAGCAATTTTCGGTGTATAAGTTGACCTATCGTTTTTGGCTGTAAATTTGCGTCTGAAAAAATTTAACTTGTAAGCCAGAAAATACGATATCAGGCTACCCAGACATGTTACACAAGACTGTACTGACCACCTATAATTGCTTGTAGACAAATAGGTGTAAATACACCGAGTGTGCTCACAGCGTCACACAACCAAACTGTGGGATTCACACATTTCGGAGTGATTATCACCTCTTCAGCCACAGAGACTGAAAGAGTAGTCGCTGCGAACTGACACGAGAGACAGGTCCCTCTTATTATGTGTGTGTGTGCGCGCACCAATGTTAGTCATGGTCTATATATTCAATAACTTCTTTAACAATTTGCCTTTTCAATTGTTAGATCTGTCTAATATTGTATGAAAATAAACAATGCAGAAGAGGACTAATACAAGCTATATAACAAGTGAATCTCTCCTGTTAGAACAGTCAAACTACCCTCAAATCACTCTTTACTGCCTTCAAAAACATAGAAGAGATTGTCACAAGCGAGACAAAATTTATCATAAGATTGACTGCCCGAACACACCTAGCGGTAAAGAACAACAACAGCAACGACTGTGTAGTTGCTCCTTTTGCTAGAAATAACAACCAGAGATCACAGAATTCATTTCCTACAAAAGACACATTGGATAAAATGCAGTCAAATGTACATTATGTTTAATGAATATAAAGATGACAAAATGCTTTTAAGCATAAATTTGGATAAACACAGATATTAAATCTGCAAATGATTCGTTATATCGATTACTAATAGTTGTAGTAATTGAGATAATTTCATATTTAACATAATTGCATATTTTGAGCAAGCAATCATTTAAAAGATTGAAAAATTCACTGTGAAAAGGTCGTTAAACTTTTTCCAACAGTTTTTATTGAAATTCATAGAATATCAACAAATAAAAATATTCTATATTAAATTAAAAGAGGGAGATTATACATACATACATACACATACACACACACACACACACACACACACACACACACACACACACACACACACACACATATATATATATATATATATATATATATATATATATATGTATGTATACATACATACATACATACATACATACATACATACATATATATATATATATATATATATATATATATATATATATATGGATGGATGAATGTTTGTATGTCTGTACGTATGTATATATAAGTACATATATACACATACATATGTATATGCATATATGTGTGTGTGCATGTATGTGTGTGTGTGTGTGTGTGTGTGTGTGTGTGTGTGTGTGTGTATTCCGAATTTGTGTAAATGCGTATAGAATAATATATCAGTTGAATAAAGTTAAAACATGGTCTGGTTTCCACGTTTTTTATTATGGTATTTAAAAATTATAATTTTCTTTTTACAATGTTGAAGTGGGCTAAACATTAAAAAAATATTTTGTAATGTCCATAAGGTTCAATTAGCGCTTTCATACGTTTGTAGTAATCATCAGATTTCAAAATGTATTTAACTGACAGTCGAGTTCTTGACAACTGTAGTAAAATGACTGACTTCTTCCTTTTTGTCCCTCTTAGAAGCCTCCAACAAGCCCAATTTTTATTTTGACCAATTCGTATGCAGCTTAAACGTCACGATATTACTGGCATAGAACCCGCCTTTATTTTAACCAATTAGCTTGCGGTTTACATGTCATGGTTTTCTGAGTGGACAAACTTAGTTGGTTTCGATCGTTTTTATCTCAAATGATGGGAGTCTTCTGTAATTTGTTTATATTCATATGTTAAAGATATTTTTTAATCCACATCATTAACTGGTTGCCATATTATTGTTGTTATTTCCATTTAGAACATTTTAATAAACCGTTTTTCTTTTAACTTTCTTCCACCCTCACTTGTGTTTGTGGAAAAGAAAAAATTAGAAACATTTTCTGACCACATGTTTCTATATGCTCGCTCAATAGAATTTGTTGTCTGTGGACTCGTGAGCGTTCCGATAATGCATTCCATGTCTCGCTAATATATAGTTCCTCGCAATTCGGGCGTATCTGCATTTGCGAAAATCTTTTCATTTTTTGTTCTAATGGATCTACAAGTATGTATGTATTGACACGTTCCACATCTGTTGTCATTACACTTGGATACTGTGAATGTTTTATCATGTTTGTTCATATTGAATTTTGCCTTTGTTAATAGTTTCTTTAGGTTATGTGGTTGCCTTTTGTTTGATTAGTTATTATGCTTCTTAATATTTTGTTTGATTAGTTATTATGCTTTTTAATTTTTCACTTTGTTTCATGATTGACAAATTTGTTTTGATGATGTTAAAAATGTTTTGGTGATGCGAATTGTGTGTTACTAGAAATAGTATTGTGTTCCGTTGATAGGTACGTCTTTCTCGTGTTGCTCTAAGTTGTTCTACAGATATTTCGTTTGCTCGTTATATGCTATTTTCTATAAGTAGGAGAGGGTAATTTGAGTTCTATAACACAAATCCTTTGAGTTCTATCAGTCGTATGTTCCTGGTATTTGGATCATCTACTATAGTACAAATTTTCCTGGCTAGACAGTACAGTATGTTGAGTGGCATGATTTGAAATTTAGGTACTGGTGTGTATCTGTGCTTTTGTAATAATTATCAGAATATCCGTTGTGATTGTGGTGTTGTTTTAATTACCATTATGTCAAGAAATGGTAATTGTGTGTTGCTCATTTCTCTTGTGAATTTGTATATATATATATATATATATATATTGTTGTGGCGAGAGTCCTTGGCACCCCTGTGGGATTGAAAAAATGGACTAGCCGAACTCTTATAAAAAGTACCGTATTGGTTGAGACGACAGAGAAATCATAGGAGTCGTTGAGATTTCGAGGAAGTCGTTGAGATTGTGAGATTTTGTATTTATTAGAGTATCGTGTTTAGTGGAATAATTTGAAGTACGTCGTGTGAAGACAGTTGTGTCTATCTCCGCTTTGTGAAATCTGTATATCCAACGTATAGAAGGATATAAAAGTGGCGACGAGGATATCCACTTATAAAAGTTGCAACGAGTTTATTCGAAGTTTACGTCGGACGTTAACATTGTCTTATGATATAAAATCCACCCAAATTAGTTAACATGAAAGACTTAGCCTCCGTGGTGCAGTTGCAACAGCAACAGCAGCAACAACAGTTACAGCATCAGTTACAACAACAACAACAACAACAACAATACCAACAACTGCTGGAATTAATGTTGAAGTCCAAAAATACCTCAGGTTCGTTCTCGCCATACGGCGTAGCAAACGCAATAGCAGAATTTAATTATAACTCAGAAGGTATAACTTTTTCTGCATATTTCCGAAGATATGAAGAAATCTTCAAAGGAGAATGCAAAAATTGGACGGACAATGAAAAGGTACGACTACTTTTAAAAAAAATTTCCCCTGTCGAACACGGAAAATACCGTAACTACATTCTGCAAAAAAAAAAGAGTGAGAGAGAGAAACGTGAAATTTGTTTCGATGAAACAATTAACTTGTTATCTAAAATTTTTAGGGAGTGAAGTTTCTTGTTCAATACTCGATGGGAGTGTTTGAATTTAGTAAAAAAAAGATGAAGATTTCGTCATTTATGCCGGAATCGTCAACTGAGAATGCGAAAAATTGAAAGTAAAAGAATTAATCTTGGATATGTTCAAATGTTTAATTTTTGTTCAAGGGTTATCTGCAAGCAAAGATGCAGAAATATGTGCCCTGATATTAACAAAATTAGAACAGGACCAGAATTTGACTCTGCAGACAGTGGCAGAGGAATGTCAAAGAATTATTAATCTACGACATGACGCCAATAAAATCGAAGAAAAGGATTACTCTCACATACATGCGTGTCGGCCTGTAACAGATAAGGAAACAGAAAAACGAAGATCAAGACCCAATCCATGCTATGGGTGCATAGGTCTACATTTTAGAAATAACTGTCCGTTTAAAACCTTAAAATGTTTTAACTGTCAAAAAATCGGACATAAAAGCTCGCATTGCAAAGCAGAAAAAACTAAAAAGGTCGGACGGAAAAAATTGTGGAAAGGTTTTCTCAACAGAAAGTCTAGGCGAGGCTCACAAAAGAAAGTTTGTGTACATAAAAATTAATAATTTGAACGTGAAGTTACCGCTAGATATAGGCAGTGATATTACAATTATTAACACTGACACATGGGAAACAAAAGGAAAGCCTACATTAATGGAAATTTTAATAGTTGCGAAAAGTGTCTCTGGAAGAAAATTACATTTTTGGGGCGAAATGATAACTGAGGTTACATTTCGGGATAAAACTTTGAAACCAAAAGTTTTTGTGTTAAATAATGCAACAAACGTGTTCGATACTAAATGGATAGAATTATTTCATTTGTAGGACCTCCCCATAAATTCTGTTCTGTAAAAGTATAAATGGTTTTTCCTCCAGTAAAAACAAGTTGTCAGACGAATTGAAAGAAAAAGTAAAAAATATTTTTTCTGAAGTTCTGTCCGAAAAATTAGGTCTGTGTACCAAGACAAAGGCGTGTTTTCAAATAAAAGAAAACGCCAGCCTAAATTAATGGTACCCTTCGCAGCGATGAAGCAAGTCAATGAAGAAGTGAAGAGACTAGAAAAAATTGGAATTATCCAAGAAGTGGAATATTCTAAACGGACAGCACCAACTGTGTATATTAAGAAAAAGAATAATAAAATCTGAATGTGCGCTGATTTTTCCACTGGCCTTAGCGAATGTCTTAAAACGTGTCACTATCCGCTACCTACTCCGGAGGATATGTTTTGCAAAATTAAACGGTGGAAAGATATTTTCTAAACTGGATCTCTCAGATGCGTACCTACAAATTAGAATACACGATGAATGCTCGAAATACCTAATAGCACACAAGGGACTGTATGAGTACAACAGGTTACCATTTGATTTAAAAGTCGCACCAGCGATTTATTTAACAGATTATGAATGCAAAGTTAGCGGACTGTGAATTCGCAGTTCCATATCTGGATGATATACTCATTAAAAGCGAATCCAGGGATCAACACATCGAGCATGTAACTATGTATTTGAAAAAATTAAGGATTACAGCTTTACCTTGGGTGAAGAAAAGTCTGAATTTTTTTTTTACCGGAAATAAGATATTTAGGACAAACCATTGACAGAAATGGACGACAACCTGACCCGTCGATGGCAGTTGCAATTAAAAATACGCCTCCTCCGACTAATATAGCGACATTACAAGCATTTTTAGGACTGGCAAATTATTACCAAAATTATATTCTAAGTATGCATAAGGTTAGGGCTCCACTCAATAATTTGCTGAAAAAGGATAGGAAATGGAATTGGTCAGAAAACTGTGAAAAGGCGTTTGATGAAATTTAAAAAATAATATCTGATTTGTCGATCCCGCAGCGGAGATTGTAGCTTCAGACGCTTCTGAGTACGGTATAGGAGAAGTAATTCTACATAAATATAAAGATGGTAACATGAAGGCGGTGGTTCATGTCTCACGTTCTCTGATTTTAGCAGAGAAAAAATATAGTCAAATCGAAAAAGAAGCTCCAGTGATCGTTTTTGCTGTGAAAAAAATTCACAGATTTTTGTACAGTAGACGTTTTCGGCTAATCACCGACCGTTATCATCGATAATCGAGTAAAAAAAAAAAAAGGAATTCCAACTTATACTGCTAATAGGTTACAACGTTGGGCTACGATATTATTAAACTACGATCTTATGGTTGTAAAGATCAGCTACTCATCAATAAGATGATCTTAGAAGATTGTCACAAGCGACACAAAAACTTGTCAATAGCCTGGATAGACTATAAAAAGGCCTTTGATAGCCTACCACATAGCTGGATTAGGAAATGTCTGGAAATGTATAAAATAGCTCCTACTCTGCGAAACTTTTTATCTGTAAGTATGAGATCATGGAGAACCACACTGACATTGAACAATGACAATGAATCTCTAAATGCTGGAGATGTAAGAATTTCATGTGGCATTTTCCAGGGTGACTCACTATCACCACTCCTCTTCTGTCTAGCCCTAATACCGCTCTCAAAATTGCTCAATGATGCACAGTATGGTTATAAAATATTTGATAAAAATATAAATCATCTTATTTACATGGATGATTTAAAGCTCTTTGCAAAAAATGACCAACAACTCAAAGGCCTACCAGCGATTGTTAAACAATTCAGTGATGACATCAAGATGCAATTTGGCCTTGATAAATGTGCAAAAGCTACCTTTATCAAATGAAAAATGACAAAAACATCTAATGTGAACCTTGACCAGCAAAATGTCATAAAAGAGTTAGAACCAGCGGAGAGCTACAAATACCTAGGGGTAATTGAAGGGGACAATATCAAGCATTCAGTGATGAGGGAAAGGATCAGAAGAGAATGTTATCGCAGGGTGAGAGCAATACTGAAGACAGAGCTGAACGCGAGAAACAGGATCGAAGCGATCAATGCTCTAGCCATACCAGTCGTGACTTACAGTTTCAATATCGTTAACTGGTCAATTACTGAAATATGTAATGTTGACAGAAAAATACGAAAACTGTTGACAATGCATAGAATGCACCACCCTAAGGCAGATATAGAACGTCTTTATCTGTCAAGAAAAGAGGGAGGTCGAGGACTTCTACAGCTGGCATTAACAATGAAGGTAGCCACAATTGACCTAGACACCTATCTGAAAAACTCTGCGGACTGGATGCTAAAACTTGTCTCAAAACATGAAAGCAAGAAAGCATCTTACTCAGTAACAAAACAGGCAAAGGACTATCTAAGTGAATTCCAATTGCAACAAATTCAAGAATTAGACGAACAAGAAACACCTGCAGAAAAAGCTAAACGCTTGAAAACCCGTGCTAAAATTGCTGCCTTAGATATTATGACTGAAAAATGGCATGGAAAACCTCTCAATAGCAAATACCCAAAGCGAGCGAATAATGCAGATATTGACAAAGCCCTTACCCATCAATGGCTAATGGCCTCTGGCTTGAAATCAGAAACAGAGGGGTTTATCATAGCAGCCCAAGATCAATGCTTACCTACAAAGAACTACCAGGCCAACATATTAAAGAACGGCAGCTCCCCATTATGTCGTATATGCCAACAACAAAAGGAGACCATCGATCATGTTGTCTCCATGTGCAGTCTGCTTGCGCCTACAGAGTATCTCAACAGGCATGATAGAGCTGCACAATATATTCACTGGGTAATATGCAAAAACCTGGACTTGCTCCATGACAAAAACTGGTGGGAACACAAACCACCCCCAGTACTTGAAAATGATCACATTGCACTCCTCTGGAACTTCACCATTCAAACTGACAGAAAGATAGACGCAAATAGGCCAGACATCATACTGAAAGACTTCAGACAAAAATCATGCCTCCTTATTGATATGACTATCTCAATCGATATAAACGTATCTGTCAAGACCTACCAAAAACTGAGCAAATATAAAGATCTTGAAATAGAAATTAGCAAAATGTGGAATCTGAAGACGAAAACAATACCTATTGTCATAGGTGCCCTGGGAATGACAGCGAAACGGGCTGATTACTACCTACCTCAGATACCAGGAAACCCCAAAATGGCTGAAGTTCAAAAGATAGTGCTCATGGGAACTGCCCATATCCTACGTAAAATACTGTCTATGTGATCTCAAATTTTAAAACAAATACATAATTTTCTTATGGTTTCTTAAACATTCACTAGAACAAAACTGTACAAATCCTACATGAACTTCTAACTTGTTGTCTCTTGTGGTCTCTGGGTGAGACTTGGATCCAACTTGTACAAATGCAAAACAAAAGTCAAACATAAAATAATAATAATAATAATGTTAACTTCCAACGGAAGTCAATCTCAAAAAGGGGAAATGTGGCGAGAGTCATTGACAATCCTGTGGGATTAGAAGAATAAACTAGCCGTACTCATAAAAACTAGCGTATTGGTTGAGACGACAGAGGAGTCGTAGGAGTCGTTGAGATTTCGTGGAAATCGTAGGAAGTCGTTGAAATTGTTGAGAGTTTGTGTTTATTAGAGTATCGTGTTTACTGGAGTAATTAGAAGTACGTCGTGTGAAGACAGCTGTGTCTATCTCCACTTCGTGAAATCTGTATATCCAGCGTATAGAAGGATATAAAAGTGGCGACGTGGATATCCACTGATAATAGATAGATAGTTAGATAGATAGATAGTTAGATAGATAGATAGATATAACAAACAGAAAGATAAAATTGAATTAAGGAGATTCTTTATTAATCAGTGATCTTTTCCACTCATGCTGCATCGGTTTATATATATATATATATATATATATATATATATATATATATATATATATATATATATATATATATATATATATATATATATATATATATATATATATATATATATATATATATATGTGTATATATGTATATATATATATATATATATATATATATATATATATATATATATATATGTGGGGCGGGGTTCCAGGTCGAACCCACAAGAGTAAACAAGAGAGACAGACAGGCAGAAACAAGGAAAATGCCCCTTGTATTTGAATACTATACAAATATTCTTTTAAAAAACTTTTCTTTCAATTTTTCCAACATTTAATTGTTTTCCATACTTACAGTTGAAAAAGTCTCAATGACTGAAACCGATAGTGAAATGTTTTTTATAAAATTATTTTAGCATTTTCTACCTTGACTTTTCTTTCCATATATATCAACTCGTATGTTCCTTTTCAACACACACACATACACACGCACGCACACACACACACACACACGCACACACACACACACACACACACACACACACACACACACACACAAACACACACACACACACACACACACATACATGTAAAGCGAAATGTTAGCGCTAAGCAGTGTATACGCATTAGTAAAATTTAGGCTAGTTAAAATATGTTTGCGACATATTTCAACTGCT
>NC_142933.1:37325709-37328209 GCF_046866305.1 Octopus bimaculoides | reverse complement strand
ATTAAAATTGATTAAAAATGAGATGAATCATACACTAGTTAGTGAGTCTGATTCTTTGATCGCTACAGAGATAACAACAGACACCTAATTAGACCCACTCTGTGGAGCATAGTTAAACCCATAACTACCAGAGTTTTGAATGAATTTGAGAAGATAAATATTATTTAATTGATGGGACAACTGAAAATAATGGCAACAAAAACAAAGAAGGTGGAACAAAGAAGCTAAGAAGATCATGATCCTGTTAGTGATTATTAGTGTCTTGAGAACAGTGACAAATGAATTTGAGGACAAACCTTGGAAAATTTGATCTTAACTTGGAAGTAAATGCAGAGAAGACATGTTGAGCACAATTCCATGAACTGAGGGCTTACGTTTAAGAGACCCTTCCCTGAAAGACCGACTTAAACTAAAATACGTTATCAGTAATGTAAAAATAACTAATCACAATATAATCCTTTCTGCTAAAGGGACAAGGCCTAAAATTTGGAGGGAAGTGACTAGTCAATGACATTGAACCCAGTGTTTCAATGATACTTATTTTATTGATGAAAGGATGAAAGGATGAAAGGATGAAAGGATGAAAGGCAAAGGTGACCTCAGTAGAATTTTAACTCAGAATGTGAAGACAGACGAAAAGCTGCTAAGCATTTTGCCCAGCGTGCTAACGATTCTGCTAGCTCGCTGCCTTAACAAATTACAATATAATGATATATAGTTTTATTACCCAGTTAAGCAAAATTCGTATACGCTTACATAGGACAATTAAATATGCAGGATTATATAAACAAGGTATCGTTATAAAAGACAAAAGCTCCCGACAAAGAAAACAGAGTCTGCCAAAAATATGTATATACACTTCGGATAAAGAAATTCGTGTAGAAATATTTGAATACAAAATTTATTCAGACATCATGGGATTAATACAAGTTACCTTTAACCATTTCCCCCCCATCTTTTTAGGCATGTGGACAAAGCAGTCAATTTACCAGAGGTCAATGTTTGGTGAGGAGTGTTATTAAGAGGTTTAATGGGACCAATTTTCTCTGGAGGTACTATTACTGGTCAAACGTACCTAGACATGCTGCGCACGTCCATTTTACCTGCCACCCATGCACTTTATGGAAATGATGAATTTTTTTTTTCAACAAAAAGGTATACCGCCATACTACTGCCGAGACGTGTAAACTTACTTGGATGAGAATTTGCAAAGATACTGGATAGGACGAAGAAGTGCAATTGAATTCTCTGTATGTTCTCCTAAATTAACCAGCAAATTTTGCTTATGGGTACCCTAAAGGTTGTCGTGTATCACAGAAGACCAGCTAAACGACAACCCTTCGAGAAGAAACTGAAACATGTGTAGCAATTCCACTGGACACTTTGATCAAAGTTCCCAAGCTGCAGTTAGCCTTAATAATGTGTCTAGAAACTAATGACCACCACTCAGAGCACCTCTTGTAATTGTAGAGGTCGAAGGTAACTTGTATTAATCCCGTGATATCTGAATATTGTATTAAAACGTTTCTACACGTTTTTCTATTCTTGAAGTGTGTATGCATTTTTGTTTTGCCGTACTCAGTATATAACAAGAAAATAAATTAGAGTATAGTGAGGTATTCTGCGCAACTTTTTGCTTGTCCCATGTATCACTTGACATTTAGGACAAAGTTATGAAAACGCTTTGGACAGGCAAAGGGTTTTAATAACCCAGAAAATAGCATATAACCATTCTAAAGAAAATAACAAAACGATATACGGTATGATCATTAAATACATCACAAACAAGGAATAAACAGCTGCATGGTCGCGAATTCTTAAAGCAGAATGTTCTCTCAAATTCTAAGTTAAAAAGGCATAGTATTGAGAAGAAATGTTTTCTTAATGATTACTTTTGACAACAATCTGCAAAATTTTTATAGAATTGTATACGTTATAACATTGTAGAGGTCTATAAAACATGCTGAAGAAGCATAAGAACCATTTTATTAATCCTTATTTCTAAATGAAGATAAACTAGTCGATTACATCGATCCCAGAGTTTGACTGGTACTTATTTTATCGACTCCGAAAAGATGAAAGACAAATTCGACCACGGCCGAATTTGAACTCAGAACGTAAGGACGGACGAAATGTCGCTAAGCATTTTGCCTTGTGTACTAACGTTTCTTATTTCTTTATTGCCCACAAGGGGCTAAACATAGAGGGGACAAACAAGAACAGACAGAGGGATTAAGTCAATTACATCGACCCAGTGCGTAACTGGTACTTAATTTATCATCCCATTTTTGGTGGGACTGACCACCCTGCTTTTAACTTTGTCGCAGTTCCTATCCACCTGAGATCCGAGCCAAAGTAGTTCTTAATCAACTTAATATGAAATTTTTGAAATGAACTATTAGCTGGATGTAGTTAGTGCTTGAACCCAAACTTTCCGTTTAACACTGAGTGATTCATGTATGTATGTGTACATATATGTGTGTGTGTATGTATGTGTATG
>NC_142933.1:37283209-37320709 GCF_046866305.1 Octopus bimaculoides | reverse complement strand
ACACACACACACACACACACACACACACATATATATATATATATATATATATATATATATATATATATATATATATATATATATATAGGTTCAAGTAGTGAAGAAATGCAAATGGTTTGTCAAGGCAGGATAAGAACATTTGATTTCATTTAATTCAGTCTAAAAATTTAGTTACATAAGGAATGGTAAGAATATGTAACTAAATTTTTAGATTGAAATAAATGAAATCAAATGACCTTGTTCTGCAGTGACTAATTGTTTTCTTCTCCTCACTACTTAAACCTGTTTCTACTGACTAAGAGAGAAGCCACCATTTACGTTTTTTTTTAAACATGATATTCACTCAACCACAACTTAAACCGCTATTCTGACTCGAATTTTGGTGGCAGACCTATTTGAGAACGGTGAATGCATACCTGTTAGTTTGAGTCATCTTGACCTAAACTCCTCATATCATATATATGTATATATGACAATAAACTGTCATCTGCACCAACGCTATATATAACTTTTTACAAGTATTCACATATACAGGATCCGACATTTGCACACTTGTTATACATCACACACTACCTCACGACTTCCACAGTTTGGAATCCACTGTCTCCTCTTCATAACGTCGTTCGTGTAACACAGCTTTGGACATCAAGGCGTCTGCAATCGACAGCTGTTTGGGAAAGTTGCACGCCACTCTTTCCTGAATTTTACATCATGACTTACACATACACCTTTACTAGAGAATAGTCAATATTCCATCTGACAATAAGAGACAATTCATTGTTATATCTTAATTTACTGAATTTATTCAATTTATCAATTTTCAAATCCCTTTCGTGTAATTCAACCCGCACCCTTCACATTTCACATTTCAGCATCTTTTTTCTTTTTTCTACACCATTTATTTTAAAAAATCATTTTATATATGCGTGTATATATATGTGTGTGTGTGTGTGTGTGTGTGTGTGTGTGTGTGTGTGTGTGTGTGTGTGTGTGTGTGTGTGTGTGTGTGTGTGTGTATGCACAAGTTTTATACCCATTTCTTTATTTTATTTGATCTTATCTTCTTGTCTATATCTATTAAGTATTTTATTTAATTGCATATATGTATATATGAATACCTGTGTGTATAGATAGAGAGAGAGAGAGAGAGAGAGAGAGAGAGAGAGAGAGAGAGAGACAGAGACAGAGAGAGAGAGAGAGATGTACATGTGTATATAAATATTTGTGTATGTGTATGGATATAATGTGTGCGTGTGTATCTGTGTATCTGTGTGTGTGTGCATGTAATTTTTTAATATAACAATAATAAAACTTGTACATCACCCAGTTATATCATACATCATAATTTTACCGTTTTTATTACATTTACTATCATTATTCTTGCTATTATCATTATTATTATTTTATTACCTCCGCCTTCGCAGAAGTAATAAAATAATAATAATAAATAAATAATAAAAGGCGGAGGTATTGTTTTCAGTCGTGTTTGTTTGTTTGTTTGTCCGTGGACAAGATATCTCAAGAACCGCTGGATGGATTCTGATGAAACTTTCGGGGATGTTTGGCCTCGCGACTGGCACGAACTGATTAGATTTTGAGATCGATCCAGCACCGGACAAGGATTCTGGATTATTTGTTATATTTACTTTACTTTGCCGGATTACGATCTTACGTTGAGTTTCAAGTCTTTCTCAAATATCGCCCTTTAGGCTGTTTCCAAAGTTTTGTATTCGTTTCTCTATTATTAATTTTACTCGTGTCTCTACCTTAGTAGAAACTTAGTAGAAACTGATGGATAAAGAAATCAAACTACATAAACAAACGGCAGCAGAACTGTTCAGAATTAAATAACACTAACATATTTTTATAATATATATATTATATATTATATATTATATATACATATTAACACTTTGCAGAATACTTACATATATACACCTATACATCGATCTAAAACAACAGGCACACTAAAGGAAGGCCGGAATTTAAAAGAAGAGAAAATTTTTTTAATTTAAAAATTCCTGAGTAGAATTTATTATTATTCCCTCCACCTTTGAAACTATTTTAAACGGGGGATTTGTTAACTTTGGCTTGTATTAAATAAGGATAAACTATTTTATAGTTACTAAATTTTCTTCAGCCAGCTTCACATTGCAAGACTACTATTGGGATCGAACAAGGATTCTGGATTAGTTTTCCAGTTTTTTTTTACTTAATTTTTGAGAGCGGTCAGGTTCATTTTTAGTATTCTCGTTTTTGAAACCAGTCGACTTTATTTCAGATATTCTCATTTTAAAAATCATCTCTGGCAAATCGTTGAGAGGACGTTGGTGTTGCCTTGACGGAGGCTTGCACTCTCTGAGTGCTCTTGCTAATATTAATTTCATTATTGTTTTATATACCTATACACACAAATACTTGTGTACCTGCCAGCTTGTATATGCACTGCGCATGTATGTGCATTGTATGGCAATGCACATACATACATGAGTATGTATTATGTGGCAATGCGTGTATGTATCCACTTACATATGCATGTATCTTTTAGGATGTAGGTGCAAATACGCACACATGCGGGCACGTGCTTGTGTGTGTTTATGCGCGCGCACACATTCTCAATGTGTTTTGCTGGTTCGCTGGTTCGCTGCGGCTGGCGCGATGAGAACGACACCTTCATAACGCTGGGTGTTAAAAGACCTAAAAGTCATAAATAGGCGAAGCAACTCGCCTCCAATTCCATTCAGGAGTGATGTATACCGGTATTTCGCCATTTTGTGCGTATGTGTGTGTAAATACACACAAATTTTCCTTTGTTTATTTATATATTTACGTATTTACTTATTGAATGAAATAAAGGACAGACTATTTGAAAAATATGAATATGAATTATCCACGTAACATTGTAATTGTCTTTTATAAATTGTTCTAGAAGTAACCAGGGAAATATTATTATCACCGTTTATATAAATCTATAGCTTTTCGCTCTATAATTAGTTTTACAAGTGCCAACACACGAAACTCTCGGCAGTTGTGTCACTGTGCTACTTTTGCTAAAAATTAATAATATGTGTGTGCATGTTAAACTAGCAGTAACATGGAACAGCCATTTTGATGTGGCAATTAACTTTACTTTTCAGCATCGTTACTACTCGCATCTCTTCTTGAGATTTTACAACTATATATATATATATATATATATATATATAATATAATATAATACAATATAATATAATATAATATAATATAATATAATATAATATAATATAACATAAATTCAAATTACGCTAAATGTAAACACATGCGCAGAATAGCAGAATAATGCTGATGAAATGCCAGGAACAGGATACATATGAATATTTATCCTGTTGTATATACATACGAGTGTGTGGACAAACGAAAGAAGGGCACTCAACCAATTTATTGGGTGTTACATGTATGAATCAAAACAGTTTGTATAATAAAATTTATGCTAATATTAATATCATAATGAAACAAAGAGTTGTATTACAACATTATATGATAAAATAAACTGGGAGTACTGATTTCGCGTATTACGCTTATCACACATTCGCACGATCTCAGGCATACAAGTGCGCGCACACATACATGCAAGCTCGTATGCAAATGTTTTCATATGCCAACACACATATTCTATCGTAATGATCTACGACTACAGGAACCAATGCGGAGATAGGTGGAGAAAATTGAAAGAGTGTGAGAGAAATGGAGAGCGTGAGAGGAAGTGGAGAGGAGAGAAAATTTCAGAAAATATCAGGAAAATTCTGAAAAGAAATGGGAGATTTGTTAGGAAAAAATATCATTAAAACTTTAAAAATAGTTGGAAAATATTTACTGGCCAAAATATTTACGAGGTAAAAATTAAACCTTTACATTGAATAAAAAGGGTGTATGTAAGACGTGTGCAGTTTTTAATAATGAACTTTCTCTCGTGCAAGCAAGGGCTGAAGAACTTCGTCTTAGTATTAAGAACTATGCTCTTTTGTACAATTTGGAGCTTGTGTTTCTTGATAGTATTTAAAGAAATAACCTGGACTTTTCGGCGATCTTCTGGTTGTGAAATGTTGCGCCATTTTCTTTTAACTGCCAGATATAGCTTTTAAACTTTGTAATATTCCGTTCTTTGATGTTTCCTAATGTGGCGTTGTGGTTGTGAAATCTTCGATTGAACGATTTTTCTATTAACTTACTAGCTCATAAACTCACATCCTTAGCTTTTCACATTTACTTCATAAATGATGACCTCGGAATTACATGGACCATTCAGAGTGCATGAACATTTAGCCTCTGTAGCCCGTGATTCAGTACAATTTTATCATAACGGCTCGCCAATTCACTTGCATACGGATTCAATGATAATAGAGTGATGCCTACAGGGACAGGTGAAGGATATTGCTGGAGGTCTCAATCTTCAACTCCGCATACTAGAGATGGCCGTTGTTACACTAAGTAATCAGCAATTATGCTGCTCTGTCCTCCAGTGATGAGAAAGCAGGACTTAAAACTGAATTTTTTCCTATTGAATGTTGGACTTTTCTCTATAGAGATCAAAAGAAAACTTTATCACCCATGCTTACACACGTTTGCATTTATATACGTTTGAGTGCATTTATATACGTAACAAAGTCAAGCGAGACTCCGGGAACGTGTTTACTTCCAAAACATAATAAATGTGTATTGTGGGGATACGATGACGAAGACATAAGCAAAAACTTAAACAGTTTATTTATCAAATACTCCCATTCTTTAAATTATTTCATTATTGAACATCATCCTTCCTTTTCAATACACATGCAAACATACCAAAAGATTATTAAAATAATAAAGAAAGTAATAAGCCGAGAGTAAGCCTCTTCAGTTGCTTATCTCCCTTACGTATTCACTCTTTCACTATGTAATCCCAACATACAAAATTTGCCCTTTTAATCGTTAGGTATATTTGCGTTTGTGTTAAAAGATAAAAAGGAAAGTATTCAATGATGAGAGAATTTGAATAACTGAATTATTCCACAAATAAATTAATTTAGGTTCTGGTTGTACCTTAAATATCGTATCCCAGCAACACACTTCTGTTTTTTTTGTTTTTGTTTTTTTTAAGTAAATATACTTATCATATCTTGCCTTCTCTATTATTTTGGCTCAATATAATAACAAAGTGATATTAAATAAAGTTTGCCAAATACACTACCCTTTAAAAGTATAAATAGATATTTTAGAAGACCGTTTTTTAATACTATTTTCCCTTAAAATACCTCAAAATTGGGCGTTTTGCTCAATCGTTCTTTCAATTTTTCGTTATTCTGATTTTTGTGTCAAATGAAATTCTACGTTCTCACGTTCAACCTTCTCGCGTTCAATCTTATGTTCAGCACCCATAGAATAGATGCAGCTGTTTTAATAGTGCAATATTCTTAGTAGAGGTATATTAAAATACACTTATTAAGAAATTATTATTGTACATGTGTATATTGTAGATAGATAGATAGATAGATAGGTTTCTTTATTAGCCACACAGGGCTCAACACAGAGGGGACAAAATACAAATGTAGAGTTTTTCTTTTCGAGGGGGTCGAAAACAAAGCAGAAAAAAAACAAAAGTGGGGACAACGATGAAAAAAAAAAAAAAAAAAAAAAAAAAAAAAAAAAAAACATCGCAAAACGTTTGGGGTATTTACAAAAAATACGAAAAATACAAAAAATTCCCAATAAATGGGGAGGTTATCCGTGGAAAGAAAAACCTACGAAAAGACCACGGTAACCTCGGTCTTTAGCGTCACAGTTTGTTAAATAAAATTTCTCTGTTTACAAAATTTTAAAACGTTTTATAGAATCATGGTCAAGGTGGCTTCGTCATTTATACGTGCCATTCTTGCTACATGTATCCATCTTTTTTCGAAACATTTGCTAGACAACACTTGCCTCTCTACTCTCACCTTCCTTTTCAAGTGATACTTGAAAAAGTTGATGAGAGATTGACCAGAGAGGAAAGTATTTGTCTCTAATCCTTTCAGACGCGTCCACCAGATGCATTCTTTGGCCATAGCCACAAGTACGATAAATACAGCTCTTCCTTCCCGTTTAAAGGAAGGAGGCGTGACGATATTGACGATAGACTCGGTTGATAAACCGACTCGTCCCACACGCGACAGCAGTCGTTCGACATAAGCCCACAGCCCCGAAATGGTTGGACACCGCACGAGTGCGTGCAGAACGGTTTCATCGCTCTGACCGCATCTCGGGCAGGTCGGCCCCACATTTCGCGAGCCGTGTCTATAGAGCTTATCCCGAACGGGTAGCGCCTCTCGGTAACACTGCCAGGCCAGGGATCTCTGGAAGTTGTCCATAGGTCCCGGCCCGAAAGTCGTCCTGAACAGGCGGGTCAGGTATTCCTCGTCGACGCCCAGGTTCGCCCCGAGATCGTCGTCGTACCTGCCCTCCACTAATCCCCTATAGAATGACTTCGTTGTGATGCAGCCGCTCAAGGTCGACCCGGGACGGCAAAGTTGTTGCAGAGCAACTCGACACTCACGGTGCCATTCGCCATTCCTCGGCCTCTTTTTGATCCACGACTGCAGCTCGGTCATGGAGACGAGCTGCGGGAAAGCGTGTCGCACAAACGGCGACCACACCTGCTCACCGTCGTCTACGTAGAGCCGGAGATGTCGCAGTCTCAGCGCATGTCTGCGCATCATCAACCACGGCATGCCCAGCCCTCCTTTCAGCGGGTGTTGGCAACAAACGGATCGCCTCACCATCGGAACGCTTCCTTTCCACAAAAAGCGGAAGAGGATGCGCTCCATTTCGGTGATGGCGCGATCGGGACAAGGCACGACGGTCAGGCGGTATTCGATGACGGACGCGATGTACGCGTTCGCCACCTCCGCCCGACCTTTTAGGGACAGCTTCCTCTCGGACCATTGCCGGCAGAGAGTGGCCACCCTACTCGTTATCTCGTCCCAGTTCTTCTCCGTTTGCAGGTCCGGACCGAACCAGACTCCGAGCAACTTGACCGGACCGTCCGTCCAGCGTCCCACTACTGAGGCGCTGCCGGACGGTATGGGCTTGCTTCTCCAGGTGCCGAGCAGCAAACCCACCGACTTATCCCGGTTGATTTTCGCTCCCGTCACCGCTTCGTAGTCTTTCAGCGTCTCGCCGACAAGCTCGATGTGCTCGTGGCTAGACGCTATGACGGTGACGTCGTCCGCGTATGCCGACACGCTCGTCCCGCACCCCAGTTCTCGCGGGATGCCCCTCAGCGTCGCCAGCTTCCGCAGTAGTGGCTCGAGAGTCAATACGTACAGGAGCGGCGACAGGGGGCATCCCTGACGAACCGAACGTGCAATGTCGAAGGGTCCCGATAGACGTCCATTGACGCGAACAACCGAACGGATGCCTGTGTACAAGGCAGCCATCCAGCCGCGGAAAACGGGACCGAAGCCGGCCGCTTCGAGGACGGCCTCCAAGTATCGATGGTCTACCCTATCGAAAGCTTTCGATTGATCCAAATTGATCAGGGCCCCACCCATGCCAGGTTCCTTAACTACCCTCTCTATGATGTAGCGCATCAGATGGAGGTTGTCATGGATGCTCCGGCCCGGCACGGCGCACGTCTGCTCCGTGCCGACCAGTTTCTCGATGACAAACGCCAACCGCTTGGCTAACACCTTGGCCAAAATTTTCATGTCTGCATTGAGCAGAGTGATGGGCCTAAAGTTATCTATGGCGTCCCCCTTGTTTGGATCTTTCTTCAGCAGCGTTACCGCTCCTCGGCTCACAAAACCGGGAATGCTCCCGTTCTGCTGCCAGTTGCAGTACACGACCGCCAAGACTTCTCCAAACAAGTCTGGCATACAGTTGTAAAGCTCGTAGGGCAGACCATCCAAACCCGGAGATTTGTCCGTCGAGCAACCCGCCATCGCGTCCCTCACCTCCTCCGCCGTGATGACCCCTTCGCAGCACTCCGCCTCTCTTGCCGAGAGTCGTGGCAAGCTGTGCAGGTAGGCACTAAAGTCCACCCTGCCTTCTCGCTCGCCACTCCTCCCGAACAGTCGGGCAAAATGCCGCTGAAACGCCTCGCACATCTTGCTCGGCTCGAGCAATTCGCGCCCCTGTTCGTCTACCAGAGACCGGATGGTGGCTCTGTTACCCCGCTGCGCCTCCGCCACCCGGGCCTCTCGTGCGGCTCCAACACCTTCATTCCTCAGAGCACGCATCCTTGCCCTGACAGCACACCCTTCGTGTTTAGCATTGAAGTGTTGGTCGAGGGCCAACCTCGCCGCTAAAACGTCGGATGCGATGCCACTTCGCAATGCCTCTTCTAACTTTATCACTAGCTCCCCCTCTTCTCTGTTCCTCTCTACAGCTAGTGCCCTGCTATACCTTATTGCTTCCGCCCTCACTGCTCTCTTGAGGGCAAACCACCATTTGTTGTTGACGATGGCTCCCGTCAAAGCCCTCTTTACTAACGTGCTAATCCGGTCTCTGAAAACCTGTCTCGACGGGAAAGACGCGTTTAGTTTCCAGTAACCGGGACCCTGCCTATGTGCCTTATCTAAGTCTAGCGTACACGTCACAAGTTTGTGATCCGTGTAGCTGACTATGTGGAACTGTGGACATCCTAAACTATCTCTATCTCTTGTCCTACACACTATCCTATCTAGATACGATCTCGACGACCCAATGCGGTTGCTCCAAGTCCACGTTGGCACATTTGGGTGGTCGAGTCGGTACCTGTCAGACAACTGGAAGCGTCTGAGCAGGTCTATGAGGCCTTTGCATCCCCTTCTACTTTTGTCACTCCCCACGTAGTCTAGATGCGTGTCCAAGGTAGCATTCCAATCCCCCACTAAAAGTAAGGGACGAGACGTTCCCAGGAATACTTCTAGACGTCGAAAGAAGTCTGACCGACCTGTTAAAGGAGGCACATAAACTGCCAGCAACCGAAAAGCGCCTCCATCGCTGCCGTCCACATCTAGGACAACCAGTCTACCCTCCGGGTCCGTAAATATCGTCTTTACTTGGAGATCCAGACTCTTGCGAAAAAGAACCGCCGTGCCACTACCGCCCATCCTCGTCAGACAGGGAGAAAAATAAATGTTAAACTGTCCGCCAAACATGGACTTTAGGGCCCGCGGTTCATGGAGTCTGGTCTCACTAATGGCTATGATATCCAAATTGTGTGACTTGATGTCATTTAAGAGGTACCCTTGTTTCCAAGGGGACCCTAAGCCACGCACATTCACACAACCAATCTTCACCATGATTCTATTTATACGTGTGCTTTAAAGCACAAAACAAAAGAACAGAGTGTTACTTGCCGTTAGAAAGTTTTGTTTCCTCCTTGGATTTTTCACCAAGGAGGCTATTGTACAATTTCTTGCACAAATATTTCTGGAATCCCCCTACCGAGTTGGGGTAGAGGGATTTTATTGTGTTGTGTAATGCTGGTGTTACATGAATAATTTTAATGTGTTTTGGCGGTGTTGTACGTGGGTGGTTGTTGGTTTTGATATAGTTATTTGTGATGTTTGTTTTAGAGTTGATGTAATTCATCAACTCTGTGTTTGTACTGTCTATTGCTGTTAGCATTGTTTTTTTTATATTACTATTGGTGTTAGTAGTATTTTCGGGAGATGTGAATCTCCCTGCTTTGTTTGTGTTTGCATTTTGTTTTGTTTTCTTCTTACTGCGCTTCCTCTTTCCTTTCGTAGCTATTTTCCACTCCTCCCCACTCTCTTCATCGGATGATGGGAGATCTGAGGAGTCAGAAAGAGGTAACGGCAAATTTTGTGCGTCTGTGTGTGTTTCTGTGAATGTTTGTGTTGCTGTTTTTATTGATGTTGGCTCCTTGTTATTTATGTGTGGTGTATGTGATATGGGGGAGGGAGAGGCAGTCTTGGAATTTTCTTTTTTTTCTTCTGTTTTTGCAGTTTCTGTTGTCTTTTCTGTTGTGGTTATTGCTGATATTTCTGTTGTTGTTTTTTGCGTTGCTGGTGGTGTTGGTAGTAAGGTTTTTCTGTTGGGGGTATTTGGTAGTTGCTTCTGTTGTTGTTGTTGTTGTTGTTTTTGTTTAGCGGCCAGAGGGCAGTCCTTTTTCAGATGTGCTTCGCTGTTGCATAGGTAACAGCGAGGTCGCCTGCCCTCTACCACCACATACAGCTTGTGGTCCTCTGCCAATCTAATGTTTGGAGGAATTTTCTGTGAAGCCTCCTCCGTGATGTGGAGAAGGATTTCCAGATTTTTCCCTCCCCAGTTCTTTTCCTCTCCGACCGTAATCTCCAAAATATTTGCCTCCTCCATTTCCAGGCACACGGCCGATATCAGCCATTGGGTGTCCACCTCCGATGGCACATTTTTTATCATAACTTTGGTCACTCTCTGTCCTAGATAACTCGGTATCATTACCAAGTCATCTGTGCGGAGAGAGAGTGTCGAAAATTGTTTAGCTAAATTTTCATCCAGAAACCTTACTTGCACCGTTCCGAATTTCCTTCCCCAGGTGACATGATTCTGATAAGGCCAAATTTTTCTAAGACAAACTTCAATTTTATCTGTGCTAACATTTTCTACACGTCTGGTTTTTGTGTTTACCAGTTTATAAATGATGCACTTTTTGTTTTTCATTTCTATAATATCTTTTGGGATGTTAATTCTGACATCATCTCCTTCTTTCGTAAGAAGGGATTTTGTGTCTTTTATTTGTTTTTGTGTGAATGTCACTGTTGTTCTTTTTTCCTTTAGAGCATTTGCGAAATTTGTTTTTGTTGTGCTGGCGGACATGTTCTTCTGGATATTTTTGTTTATGTTGGTGTATGTACTGCCTGGTTCAAAGGTGGTGGTAGTGGCAGCAGAGTTTGTTGAACAGGTGATGGTGTCATTGCTGACGGCCGATAACTTTACTTCCTTGTTGTTGCTGTTGTTGTTGTTGTTGTCGTTGTTGCTGTTGTTGTTGTTGTTGTTGTTGTCGTTGGTGGTGATGATGGCGTCAGCAGCAGTGGTGCTTACGTCAGAGACATTTGTGACGGTTTTCACGCATGGTTTTGTAACCTTGGTTACAGTTTTGTTTTTGTTGTTGGTGTTGGTGGTGTTGGTGGTGGTGGTGGTGGTGGTGAGAGGGCTGTTAGTAGCTGTACTCACAGTCTTTGTGACGTTTATAGCAACTGCGTTCCTGTCACTGCATGCGCACGCGCTATTCTGTTCTTTTTTCTCTTCTGGCATCTGAAGCCTCGGGAAATGCTTGTCAAAAGAACAAGACAAGCGTTCCAAAATTATGTTTCTCGACATTTTTCAAATGTCAAGAAGGAAATTTTTGTATTTTGCTAGGGCCGAAACTGCCCCTGGGGGTCAATTCCTGCCCTTGAAAATACACACAAATGAAGCCTAGGTGCTTCGCAACAAAATTATTAAAAAATTCCAACAAAATGTGGACAGTAAAAGGTCAAATAAACGTTTACCTTCGCAGCCGATGTGACAGCACGTCCGTGAGAAGAGATAGATAGATAGATAGATAGATAGATAGATAGATAGATAGATAGATAGATAGATAGATAGATAGATAGATACCATCCCCTATTCCCAATTCCTCCGTCTACGCAAACTCTGTAGTGACAGCCATGACTTTGAGACTCAGTCTCAACTCATGGCTCGCCACTTTCGCCTGCGTGGATATCCACCCACCACCATCCACACCGCCCTTGCCAGAGCACGTTCCGTGGACCGTGCATCTACTCTCTCCCCCCGAACCCGCCCTGCCGTTTCCCGCCTCCCTTTTCCCCTCACCTACCATCCCACCACCCTACCCCTCCAACGCACCATTCTCCGAGCTTTCCGGTGCTTCCAGTCCGACCCCTCCACCTCCCACATCTTCCCTAATCGACCCCTCCTCTCCTTCAAACGAGCCCATAACCTACGAGACCTCTTGGTCCACAGCTTCTTCCCCAACCCAACCTCCCAACCTGGCTCGTTCCCTTGCTCCCACCCACGCTACCGCACTTGCCCTTACCTCTCCAACACCACCCTCCTCACCAGTACCCATCACCGACCCTATCGCATCACCGACTCCTTCACCTGCACTTCTACCAACATCATCTATTGCATCTCCTGCTCTCTCTGCCATTCTCTGTACATCGGACAAACGGGGCGCCACCTGGCCGACCAATTCGCGGAACACCTCCGAGACATCAACGTTTGCAATGACACCCCGGTGTCACGCCGTTTCCGTTCTGCCGGTCACTCCTTGCAGCAACACCTGTCCGTGTTTGGATTGTCCATGCACAGGGGCCATCCGGACTCCCGTTTGCGCCGTGAACAGGGATTAATCTTCTCTCTTCGCTCCTTTGCGCCACATGGGCTCAACTCCCCTTCCCTCATCATCTAACCCCCCTCCCCTCTTCATCTACCCCCCAGTCTCTCTCCCCGCCCTCCCTCCTACCACCCACCGACCCTCTCCTCCCACCCACCTCTCCCCTCCTGCTCCCACCCACCTCTCCGATTCCTACTTCTCTTCACTCCTACTTCTCTTCACCCCTACTCTTTCTCTCCTCTCTCTTACTCTCTCTCACTCTCTTCTCTCTTGCTCTCTCTCTCTCACTCTCTTCTCTCTTTCTCTCTCTCTCTCACTCTCTTCTCTCTTACTCTCTTTATCTCCCTCTTCCTCTCTTCCTCTCTTTCTCCTTCCCCCTCTCTTATATCCACCTTCCCCCTTCATCGCCACCCCTCCGCCTTCATCGTCAACCCTCCCTCATAAGCTCATCCCACCCCACCCCAACACACTCCTACTCTACCTTCCCACTCCACTCCATCCCACTCCACCCCATCCAATTCCTTACACCCACTTCCTACCCACATACCCCTACCTCTACCCTCACCCTCAGCCTAACCCACACTCCACCCATGCCTTCCCTACCTCCCAACACCCTCACATCACACCACACACACACTACAACTGACCAACTCCTTTCTCCCTTCCCCATTTGTTCACACATGCATACGTTAAGATCACCAGCCTTCTCTCTCTCTCTCTCTCTCTCTCTCTCATACACACACACACACACACACACAGCTCCTCGTTCTTCGGTCACCGTTCTTTCTTCCCCCCTTTTGTTATCTCCCCTTTTTCTTAGCTCTCCTGCGTGAACTTTCTAGCTTTCTGAACTTCCTGTCCGCAGAAGCCATGACAGAAGCCATGATAGATCGTTGACCAAACACCATTCAATTTTTTTTCTCCGTGTTTTTCTCCTTTTCTCCGTATTCTTTCTGTTGAAGAGCGTAGCTCGAAACGTTAAAGACTTTCTGTATTCCCAAGCGTCAAACTAATATATCCTTTTGTTGTTTACACCACCTGTCCTCGTCTGTTGTTTTTTTTTTGTACATTCTCCCCCATAGATAGATAGATAGATAGATAGATAGATAGATAGATAGATAGATAGATAGATAGATAGATTGTTTTGAGAGTAGTGAAATATGCAAAATATCGCAGTCACTAGTAGTTGCGTCACCTGTATGAATTTTCAGATTACGATTTTCGAGCTATATGTGCGCATGAAAACAGCCTGAAGAGTCCTGAAATAGTTGATGAAACTGCTAGTAACTGTCAAGAGTTTGAAACTTTCAATAATCGCATTAAAGTTTACTCTATAGTTGTATTAAGCTCTGTCTGTCTTTGAAGTAATAGTATCTAATATACTCAACCTGCTCTAATATATGCATACATACATTATATATATATAATGTCAGGTCGCTCTTATAAGTATTCCTGAGCGCTACTGGTAACATGTAATCCAGTACAACCTGTCTCATGGTCGGGTCGTCGGCGACTAAACTGGCAACCCCACCAAGCTCGCTTGCTGAGGAGGGTGATTGTTGGCATCCTGCGGGATGAAAAATAAGACTCGTCGAAAGGACGTAAGAACTACTGTGTAGTAACGTCCAACCAACAATGTTTGTTTCTGTGTGTGTGTTTAAATTCTGTGTGCGCGTGTTGTTGTGCTGTGCTGTGTGTGTGTATATTTTTATATGCATTTCTTTATATATATATATATATATATATATATATATATATATATATATATATATATATATATTTTATATTTACTATTTTTTATATATTTTTATATTTACTTTTTATGTATCTTTATGTGTTTTTACACATCGTATTTATGTGTTTTTTACACATCGTTTTTATATATATTTTATATTTTATATGTATCTCCATTGCATTTACTTTTCTCCTTTCATATCTACATCTTTTATATTGACTTTTCTATGTATTTTCTATGTATTTTTTTTTTTAATATGTGGGGTAGATGAGGCCCATTAGCCAAGTGAAGGCAACTCTTCTAGGAGAAGGACACTCCGACATAAAACCAGGTCCATGACTTCTGTGGGAGCAGACTGGGCTCTTTTTTTTTATGATGTCGTGGTTGGGACAACCAGTATAGGAGAATAAAACTCCGAATTCAAATTGATCTACCACTGCTGGCTTGCAGTCTCCTTTTGAGGAAAAGCCTAGGAGAGGATACTCTGATATAAAACCTGCAGTCAACTTAGTACTAGTCATCTTGCTCTCGCTTGTCACTGGATTATACTATTTTGACCTAGAGAGTGGCAAAGGTGTTGTACAAGCGTTTGTCACTAAAATCCAATGAAGTACAGATGTCCCCAACAAGACAAAACACTGTCAAATCACAGTCATCTTAGTATGACCCGAGACAAAATTAGGGAAAAGAAAGAGAGAGAGAGGAGGGGGAAGGATGGATGGGGGGAGGAAGGAAAAAGGAGTGAGAAGGGCAAGAGAGGAGAGGAAGAAAGAAGAAAGGAGGAGAGAAAAGTCCTGTGGCGATGGAGGAGTGGCGACGTATGCAGACTTGACCGGTTGGAAGCATACAGTTACAAATCTGCACATAAGGCGGCAGGGTTCTTATCTTAACATCGCTAACATGTCTTCATGGACAGGGGCTGTTTTCGGTGGAGAATCTTGTGTCTAAGCAACCCTTTTAAGGAGAACACTGCTCACCTGGATATACCGGGAAGGTGCTAGAAAAGGTGCATTAAAAATTGTCTGTCCGCACTCTGCTGGTTAGTTTACTGCGGCTAACGGTGGTTCAATATAGCAGGAACGAACGAAGAAATATAAGCAATAATAAAATGTATGCGAGGGAAAAGGTTTTACTTAACTTGGCATGCTGGAATGTGAGAACTCTCTTGGATCGAGCGGATAGGCCTGAAAGAAGAACAGCTCTAGTAACTAAGGAGCTGAGACGTCTTAATGTTGATATTGCAGCTCTATCTGAAACAAGATGTTCAGGTGAAGATCATCTTGTTGAAAGAGCAACCGGCTTTACAGTGTTCTGGGTTGGGAGGCCAAAGGGAGAGAAAAGGGAGGGTGATGTTGGGTTTGCAATTAGAAGTAATTTACTGAAAGACCTAGAACAACCACAAAGTATAAATGACCGCATGATGAAACTCCGGATCCCTCTCTCTTGTGGACGCTTTGTGACTGTTTTCTCCATCTATGCTCCCACACTCTCAGCAAATGAAGAAAATATCCATGCATTCTATGAGGAACTTAGAAGTAGTATCCTCTCAGTCCCTCTGAATAAGAAGTTGGTTGTGCTCGGCGACTTCAATGCACATGTTGGCAGGGACAATAGTGCTTGGAATGTACTTGGGCGGTATGGAATAGGTAAGGTGAACAAAAATGGTTTACACCTGCTACAAATGTGCTCTGAACTAAAGTTGGCTGTTGGGAACACATTTTTTCACCATAAGCTGAAACATAAAGTCATCTGGATTCATCCAAGATCAAAGCAAGGTCACATGATTGACCTTGTATTAACTCGGAAATCTGACCTACAGGATTTGTGTAGTCTCAGAGTTTTGCGAGGAGCTGATTGTGATACTGATCACAAAATGGTTAGGGCTAAGTTCAAATTCAGGGTTCGTACAAGAAAGCGTAGTGCAAGTGTGCGAGTCCCCCAAAAAATTGATGTAGGACAACTTAAACAGCCACAGGTCTCACAGCTATTTCGGGATAGATGCAGTAATATTTATTTTGAAGGTTCATGGCAATCTTTTTGAGAAGGATTATATAAGGCTGGAGTGGATGTGCTGGGTTTTAAGAGGAGACAACATAGAGATTGGTTTGACTCCAATGATGCAATGGTAAATGAGCTACTGGCAACAAAGAGGTCTACTTATGAAAAACTTCTTAACCCAAACATTAAGGGCAAAGTAAAACTAGAAAAGGTATACAGAGCGCAGAAAGTAGAACTGCAAAAGGAATTAAGGAGGCTCAAAGATACCTGGTGGAGTAATTTGTCTGAGGAAATACAGGCATCTTATAAAAGGAAAGACATTAAAAACTTGTACGGCTTATTGCGACAAGCTTTTGGACCGCAGTCCTCAACGTATGTTCCCTTGAAATCAAAAGACGGAAATGAGGTTATTAAGGATCCTCCTGGAATAATGAGCAGATGGAGGGAGCATTTCGCGGAACTTTTCCATAATCCATCTGTAGTGAACATGGATGTCATAAATAATATCTCCCAAAGAGTGATAATGCAACACATGGACGATGCGCCTTCCATTGAAGAAATAAAACTGGCAATACGGAAACTGAGATCCAACAAAGCTCCTGGGCTGGATGGTATTCCAGCTGAAATTCTGAAAGCAGGTGGGGGTCACATCTCCGAAATTCATAGCCTGTTGTGTCAAGTTTGGACTGAGTCCTCTGTGCCACAGGAATGGATAAACGGCATTCTAATCCCTATATACAAAGGTAAGGGACCCAAATCAGTGTGTGGTAATTCCAGAGGAATAACTCTCCTGGCACATACTGGGAAGATACTTTCGAGGATCATGTTAGAACGTCTCGTGGAGAATATGTGTCCACATGTGATTCCTGAGGAACAGTGTGGTTTCAGACCCGAGCGGGGAACAATAGATATGATATTTTCTGCAAGGCAGGTTCAGGAGAAATGTTTAGAGGAACAAATGCCACTATACCAGGTTTTTATAGATCTAACTAAGGCATTTGACACGGTAAACAGGGACGCACTGTGGATTGTTTTGTGCAAACTTGGTTGCCCGACACATTTTGTGAGCCTCTTCGAGAAATTGCACAACAACATGAAAGCTCAGGTAGTTTTTAATGGTAATCTATCTGATGAATTTTCAGTGGACAACGGTGTAAAACAGGGAGATATTCCTGCCCCTACACTTTTCTCTATATATTTTGCTACATTGCTTTGGTATGCATTTGAGGATTGTAACAGGGGAATCGGAATCAGATTCCGGACATCTGGTAGCAAATTTAATCTGACCAGGTTTAACTGTAAGGCAAAGGTTTTCAGAGTACTTGTCAGAGAATTGCTCTATGCTGATGATGCTGACTTGCTGGCACACACAGAGGAAGATATGCAACATTTAATGGATAGATTTTCCACTGCATGTACATATTTCTGAGAAAAACCAAGGTAATGTTTACCCCCACACCTGGACAAATATATACTGAACCAAACATCTTTGTGAACGGAACAAGATTAGAAGTCATTGACACCTTTGTTTACCTTGGAACCACACTGTCAAGGGATGGTGGTCTTGATGCAGAAATATACCATCGAATAACGAAGGGAAGTGCTGCATTTGGAAAGCTTGAAAAGCGAGTATGGGCTGATAGAGATATCTCCCTGCAGACGAAAATCAGCATCTACAAAGCGTGTGTATTGACTGCACTTCTTTATTCAGGCGAAACATGGACCACTTACAAGCGTCATGTAAAGATGCTAGAAAGGTTTCATCAAAAGTGTCTAAGACGCATCCTAGGAGTAAAATGGAAGAGTTTCGTAGCAGATACAGAGGTTTTGCGCAGGGCGCATTGTAGCTCAATTGAAAAACATATTATCCTGGCCCAAATGAGATGGACTGGGCATGTAATTAGAATGAAGGATGATCGTTTGCCGAAGCGCTTATTTTATGGTGAGCGACCGCGGCAGAAACCGAGAAAGAGGTATAAAGATTGCATTAAACAAAACCAATATGTCACAAGGTTTGTAAAACAATACCCGGACTTAAGAGACATATGCTGGTTCACAGAAGCGTTTCCTTAGAATCAGATACCAGCGGCCAAGGATCGAGAGGCCTGAACATTTGTCATCTGTGCTGTAGACCTTATCGCTCAGCAGCCGAACTTCAAAGTCACTTGAGGGCTCACCAACGGAGTGATTGTACTGCGTGATGATATGTGTGGATTGTTGATGGGATGGCTATCGTCTGTCAAGATGGATCAGTCGTCATATATATATATATATATATATATATATATATATATATATATATATATATATATATGGCAGATGAAAGGCGGAAGATGGAATATACAAAACGATCACTGTGAAAGTGACCGTGCTTTACCGGTAAGCTACCAGCTGTAAACCATTCGTTTTAACATCTATTATATATATATATATATATATATATATACAGAGAGAGAGAGAGAGATTCAAAATTGAATTTGGTACTTATGTTTAGGCACCAGAATATAGTATGGTATTATCCAAAAACCATTCTAAGAGCAAGGTGATCAAGGCGACCAGAGAAACCTTTATAGCTATATCCATGTATAATGCTTACACTTTCCCTTTCCTTAGAAGGGATTGCCCCTTATACTATAACCACTAGATAAGAAACAATTAAATCAGAGACAGTTAGAATTCTACCTAAAACTAATTACTAGCCTGCTAGCCTTGGCTATGTCAAGATGGATTTTTATATATTCTTCTTCCCACTTGGATTTTAAATGTTGCCACAATTATAATATGTCTATTCTACTGTAATTTTTCTACATTTTTGTGCAGCTGAAGATTGCTCTACATATTGCATTTAATGTAATGCTTGCATTACTTAAATAAATGGAGTAGCATGAAATGTGCGTACTGCAATCATCTTTAAAATCCGTGTTGCTTATTTTGATATATATATATTTTGTGTTTCGAATTTATGTGAATGTGTATAGAATAATATATAAGTTGAATAAAGTTAAAACAGTCTGATTTTCACGTTTTTTATTATAGTATTTTAACAAAATTAGTGCTTTCATGCATAATGTACTCATCAGATTTGAAATGTTTTAACTTTATTCAACTTGTGTGTGTGTGTGTGTGTGTGTGTGTGTGTGTGTGTGTGTGTGTGTGTGTGTGTGTGTGTGTGCGTGTGTGCGTGTGTGTGTATACAATTTCTAATTGGCTAGATAACTAGACGAAGACAGACACACAGACAGACACACACACAGACACACACACAGACAGACAGAAACACAGACAGACAGACACACAGACAGACAGACACACAGACAGACAGATACAGAGACAGACAGACAGACAGACAGACAGATAGATAGATAGATAGATAGATAGATAGATAGATAGATAGATAGATAGATAGATAGATAGATAGATAGATAGATAGATATTTTTAATTAAATTCTTTAGAAGTTGATTCTCTTTGAGACCTGTTATTACTGTTTGGCGTTCATACATCTGAAACTTAAACTGAAAATTAAAGAGTTGTTAAAACCACATCGTTCATTCAAGTGTAGGAACAGAATGTTGTAAGATTTTACATTATTTCGTTTTCTGAATTTATATTTAGTTAGATGATAGACGATATGAGGTAAAATGAGTTTGGAGGCTGCAAGTGACCTTCACATCATACGGTTACTGTGGAAAGTATGTGGGTAATATAGAAACCATATGGTCAACTGACAATGTATCTGACCGCCAGATAAAACTTGTGACCAACAGACACATTGTGTGACTACATGAGCGTGTTATCACTGTATATGACAATGTGAGACTGTTATCTCTGATATTTTGGTTACTACTGGCTCATAAGTAATTTTCTTCGAAAGGAAAGATATGAAATAATTGTGGTCTGTTTTGTTTTCCTGTTCCATGAAAGACTCGGAGTGTCAGCAAGCGAAGTTAAACTTGTAAGACTGTGGTTAGTTAAATGTGTTGCAAAGACCAGGAGACTCGGTTAGAACATATGAGTCAATGTTTGATTAAGTGTGTTTCAATGATTTCTTCTTGATGTTACTCGTCACCTTAAGCAGTGAAAATAGTGAGTTGATTCCTAGAGAATTGTATTTATGCCATAGGGAAATTTTCTGCAGAAAGCAATAGAATTGGGGTCTGTTTCATCTTGGTACGCTCAAAAGGAATCGGTAAATATTTAAGACTAGAGTTCAATTGGATAGGGAGGTGAGACAAAAGGTAGGTTTAAGACAGGGTTTCTCAACCGGAATCCATATGACCTTTGGGGCTCCATATAAGATTTTATTGTTAAAATTTGTGTGTAATAAACTTCTTATACTTCTACAACACACGAAATATTTTAGCTTTTTTACACAATTCCTAATATTTAATTATAGAAATGCGGTAGGGTTTTTTATACACATCAAATAGCTACGTAGGTCTAGTAGAGTAAAATAGGAACCCAAAGGGTCCATAGGCAAAAAATGGTTGAGAAGTATTTATTTCAGACAATGATAAAGGTTAAATTTGTTAAGAGCAGAAAATGCCAGTCACCTAAACTGGACGTGGTTCTATATCAAGAACAGAGCAAAAAGGGTAAAGATGTGTAGTGAGTAGAAAGTAATCGGAGTTCGAATTTTGTGTAGAGTAGTTCTATGAGTAAAAGACACAGTCTGGATATCTGAAAATAATTCGGAATTAATGTTTGGAAAAGAAAGAAAACAAACACAAAACATTCGTTTATAAACTGTTAATTATTGAATGACATAACTCTTAATTATCGCATGACATATCATAGTTAATTACTGAATGACATATAATTTCTTAATTATTATATGACAATCTTTTGTTGATGATATGAATGACATAAATTGTTAATTAGTGGATGACACATCATTTTGATCATTTATGTATGATGTCAATTATTTTACATTATCAAAAGTTTGAAGTTAGTGACCTTGGTCATTTTTGGTCAGTTTTGACCAGATCGTTTAATATAGATAATCATTAGTTCTGGTCATGTGTATCAATAAATTTATATTAACATATAAATACATATAGGTATATGGCGGGGAGATGAGGATTTAGAGGGAAAAAGACATAATCACACATTTCATATAAACACACGGACACATATACACACACACGCACGCACGCACGCACGCATGCACGCAATCATATGTACACATATATTTTCATATAAGCACACGCACACACTCATACGCACGCACACGTTAACGGAATTGTTTTAATGAATTGTACACTTGATTCTAGGAAACATGAGTAACAATCAGTTGACATGTGTGCATATATTGACTTCAGAGTATGTTTATTTGTAGTTGTGTAGGTGATGTGTGTGATTTCTATCAGAACTAAACTTTTATTTCTAACTTAGCAATGTCATATGACCCTTTTTACCAAGGGACGTCACAAATCTACAGAGCAAACTGTTCTGAAAGACCCCAAAATCTAAAGTGAAACCAACTTTAGAATATTCAATGAGAAATAGGTTTAGTTGATCTCCATTTTACAAATGACAACTACATATTATCAAAGAAGGCTGGAACTTTCTACAAAATGTAAAGCATTCTTGTCACCTATGATAGCACGAGATGATTCTATTAAGTCTTTTGCTTTCGACTTCCTGTAACTCAGAAATTGATAATTGCCAAATACATTCATTTCAAATAATATAAACCAAGATAATGTTTATATAACGCATGAATGTCTCGTGTATTAATATTATATGGATACATGCACTAAATATCAAACAAATGTAGTATGGCACTTGAGGTGTGCTGCATATAGCATGAAGGATGCAATCGGAATAGTAAGTCACACAAGAGATATTAGCAGGAGACGTGTGGTAATAAATACGTAGAGTTGCTAAACGATTTAGCACAATGCATGTAGTGGAAATGTGTGTCTAATGGAAGCCAAAGTTTGACTCTTTCCTGTAGCATGTAAGAAATTCACCTTCATGAAATGTTGCTTTACATCCTTGTGTTCACCTGACAACTTCGGATTATATACAGTTAGGACTCACGTTACGGATTTATTTTGATAATAAGTGAATATGACATTATGATTTTTATGGAAACAGTAACAATATGAGTGTAATTAACAAGAAGAGTTGTGTTAAGAAACTATAGTTTAACAAGAATATGGTTAACTTGTACAAATATAACAAATGATTTCTACCACAGGCACAGGGTCACAAAATTTAGTGAGTTGGGTACAGTCGGTTTTAATTATACCAGTCCTGGAACCGGTATTTGTTTTATAGATTCAGAATAATATGGCGGGATTTGAAATCAGAATGTAAATAAATAGCGCAAAACATTTTCTCCCGTGCTCTGTCAATTCCACCATCTACAGCTCTCAGACGGTTGTATCTAGTCCAAATATGTAATATGATCCAATATAAACATACAACAATCTAAACTGATACATTTCACTAACAACTATATAGAAGTAAGTCTAACAAGTGTACAACTAACGATTTCACGTCTGGTGTTTCCTCATAACACTATTCTTGCCAAATCTCCGGCCACGAATTTAATTTTAAGACAAATATTTTGGGAAGGGTACAGTTGATTTAAACAACCCAGGTTTTTGACTGGCATTTATTTTATGAACACTTCTGTAAATTTAATGTAAAATTATATAACTAAATTACGACTATGAATTTACCAATTCTATAACATTGCTTTCACTAGTTAATAAAATGAAGATATGATACAACGGCTCAGGGATTCTAAAGGAGGAATGTGGCCGGTTCATTGGACTTCACTACATAACTAGTACTTAACTATTGATCTTGTTTAATTGATTCTGTCTTACATCAATGGATAATAATTCCAACGAGGTGAACTTTGATTTCCATTATTTCAAGATGGATGGAATAAATACCAGTCATGCACCCAAGCCAATTCATCTTACTATGTCTCTCCTCTACCATTGATAAATCAATATGTAAGTAAAGAGCAAGGGAGCTGCTTAAAACTATAGTTTGGGTCAACTTGGCATAAAGTTGCCTGGACTGCTATAAATTAGAAGCAATTGGAATAAAATTGACAAGACTACAAATAAATAGACTGGAGATTGCTGTGTGGAAGACACAAGTTAGCCATTCAGAAACACACAAAGACCGTTAACTTCATTGAAACATTTATTTGTAATACTGTGCCAAAATTTTCGTCGCTCGAAACTGCGCAAAATTTTGTCGGTGAACCGATCGCAGTTTCGAGCGACGAAAATTTTGACACAGTATTACAAATAAATGTGTAAGCGAAGTTAACGGCCTCTGTGTGTTTCTGAATGGCGAACTTTTGTCTTCCACGCTACAATCGCTTTAGTTTCAGCACACAATTTCAGATCAAAAGACGTGTTAAAGACGTACATCTTCTTAAATAGACTGGGTTATTGTAAAAAGACTGTACATTTATATACATATATGTACATTTATAAATTGTAATGGACAACTAAAGAGTAGATTCTGGACTGCTAAAACAAAATAGAATTGACCAACCTCTTATGATTTAACCACCTTGTAAAAAACTATTGATTTAAAATGATCGAAGACACTCCAATCATATCCACCCTATCTGTAACTCGGACATAGTCTACCTAGGATTACATTATCCTATTTGCTTTAAGATTGTTGCGTGTAATTTGAGGGATATTGTTTGTTACTTTTCATATGTTGAGTTGCAATATAGAAGCTCTACCTATAAACTCGTTGCTATTGCTGTGATGGTTGCTTGAGTTACTGTTAATGTTGTAGTTGTTGAATTTGTTGTAATTACTGTGTAGCTGTTGTTGTTGTTGTTGTTGTTGGTGGTGGTGGTGGTGGTGGTGGTGGTGGTTTTGGTGGTGGTGGTGGTAGTGGTGGTGGTGTTTATCTCAGATCTTTCATCAAAATCATTCCAGCCGTGATCATCTCGTCTTTTCCTTGACACAGTTCACCTACAATTCAGTGTAGCATTCTGTTCTAAACCAGATATTGATGGAAGATTTAGCTGCTTTTTCAAGCAGATCAAGCGACCGCGTTGATGTTCTTTTGTTGACGATTTTGTTGCTGATATAGTTGTTGACTATATGTTTTTGATGTTGTTGATGGTGTTTACTATACCATTATATTTAACCGCTTCGCAACGTCAATCAACTCCGAGGCATGAAGAATAAATTTACACCAGTTTCCAATTCCTTAAAAAGTAATTTTATTAATTAATTATCATATTTTATTTTTATCATCGCCAATCATCCTCGTCGTTATCATCGTCGTCGCCTACTCACCAATTCCCCATGTTGGTGTCGTTGTTGTTGTTATTATTATTATTATTATTATTATTATTATTATTATTATTATTATTATTATTATTATTATTATTATTATTGCTATTGATGTTTTCTGGTCGTTTATTCATGTTGTCACATTTACAAAGTTGCCCTGCTTGAATCTGCTGCTGTTTGAGCAAGTTCTTCCTTTTGATTGGACGTCAATCTGATGACGTCGTACTGACGTCACTACAAGAAAGTTCACCGCTGAAATCACTGCGGTCCACGCCTGTTGTCCAGCTCTCCAGGAGGTCACTGAAATCAGGTGTTTTGGAAGAATTCAACATGTAACTGGAACGTGTAGAATATTTTGATTTTGCTGCCTCTGACCCAGAACAGGGTTGTTTCCAGAAAGAACGAGGTAATTTTCTTTGGCTCATAGGTATAATATCATCATGTTTTTTCAGATCCAACCGAAGACGTTTCAATTTCCTTGTCGACGTTTTTGATTTTGAATCAGTGAAAAAGTTACGCAGTCCAAATTCAAACAGTTCATTCAATGGCCCTAGTCCAACGGATTTATTCAGGCGACCACTAAACTTTTCCTTGTTATCAAAGCCTATCGAAGATTGGCTGTCGGAGGCTGCAGACGATGTGGTCGCCGTTGCTGAGGTAGCACTTCGCTTTGAAGAGCTACGTCGCGTGTCAGGATTCTCACCGTGTGCAATTCTCAACAAATCTGCGTAATAGAGTTCCCGCCCTGATTTATTTGATATCCACTTATCTTCATAAATATCACAAGAGTCCTCGTCACCATGCTTACGACCGAAAAACTTCTGTATATCGGCACTGATCAACTGAGCAAAGTCTATCAGTTGTTTACTTGCATTTGGGGATTCAGGTCTTCGAGGATAGTTGAGAACTGGAAAGTAAACTTCTTCGAGGTCAGCCGAATAATGTGAATCATGATCACTAAAATCATCATCGTCAGCAACGCAATCATCATCATCATTATTATCATTTTTATTATTATTATTATTATCATCATCATCGTCGTCGTTGTTACTGTTGACGTTTGTGTGACCGTCGTGGTAATTGCTTTTCATGACATTATTGCAAATAACAGTTGAATTTGCTAAGTTGCTGTGATTTCTGAAATGGCTAAATCCTTGGAAGTGCTCACCATTGAATACATTGTTGCTAACATGTGCAGCAGTTGCAGAAGACATCTCAGCTGTGCTAATACTGCATCTATTATTGCAATAAATGTCTGTGTCTTCACTACAACTATCATCAAAACCATCCTCATTATCTTGTCCGTCGAGAGAGGCAGCCTTAGCTAGAGCTTGAAAAGATTTTTTAAATATCGATGTTGGTGTAGTCCTCAGTTCAACAGGCCTCAAAGACGGTAGGTTTGCTCTGTGAAGACTCGCTGTCACGTTACTGTCATGCATAGTAGCACCAATGGAAGCAACTGCTGTCATAGCTGAAAGTTTATCGTCTGGCTCCAATGATACACCACGTCCTCTCTGTTCTGGGTGACTAAATCTAAACAAACGATCATCGCTGCCTGAACACTGACTATTCAATGGCTTTCTGAGTGTTTCCTTTTTTAGTAATCTTCGTTGATCGCTTCTTCGAACGCACATTCACAATACTCGATCACCTGAAAATAACAATAATATAATATTACCATTAATTGAAACATTGACAGAAATTGCATTAGTAATTATTATAAGGCGTTGACAGTTGTAATAAAACAACGGCCTTTATAAGCAGTCAAGATAAGGATATCAGTTATATGAATGTTAGCAGTCATAAAATTAATGATAGTTAATACAAGAAAAATAGCAATAATTTTGAAAATATTATCAATCAGTAGAATGTTATCATTACAATAGGGTTTCATATATGTAATATAGCGAGATGAAAAATATTGATCAACTGAGGTTATCCAAATACATTGGAAACAAAAACTTCCTCTGAGTGTGTTTAAAACTTGAAACCGAACAACTCGGATAAGATCAGTGGTGACCGAGACATGTGATCAATATAGACAATGTATGTTGCAGGGAACTTGGTCTTCAGAAGCATTTAGACAGTGCGGTGAACGTGTTTCGATCATATTAGACCTCCTCAGCGGAACAAATTCTATTCATCTGGAATATATATATATATATATATATATATATATATATATATATATATATATATATACGTGTATATTGAGAAATACATATGCGTGCACACACAGGCACACAGGCACACACAGACACAGACACGTATATATACATGCGTACATATATGCATACATGCATATATGCATATATTACATATATACATATATTACATATATATATATATATATATATATATATATATATATATATATATATATATATATATATATATATATATATATATATATATATATATATATATATATATATATATATATAATGATATGTGTGTGTGTGTAAGATCCAAGGATCCAGGTATAGGAAGTTAGTAAGCTTCGAGCAATTCGTAAAAGGTATAAAAAAACAACTTTCAGGAACAAGAGAAGTTTATTAGCGTAGAATGTTGTAAATTTTTCCCATATCGAGGTTCAATAAGCTGAAAAAAGTTATTTTATAGTTCACGGTTAGCAGCCAGGAGTATTTCTTAAACCGTTAGCTTCACATTTCAACAGCTTAACTGAAATTTAGCCCAAGTAACAAGAAGTGAGAGGGATATAGTGGAACAGAGAAACTGTGGGTAATACAGATAATTTGACATTATTTTTGATTTCTGCATCCAAAAACATTTAAGAGACAAGTATTCTTTTTCTTGGGACAAATTCTTTGTTGATCAGTGTTATTCTTATCGTAGTTTACAAATCCAAGCATGAAAACTTTGAAGGTTTGGAGACAGAGCCCCCTTTTCACACACGCACACACATATGCACTTATATATTAATGATGTACACAAATACATGGCATGTATACATAATACTGAAATACGCATAAAATAAACCCATGCAGACAAACATATTAATATAACAAATTTTAAAAAATAAATACATAAATCAATGAAGAAACAAAAAAGAAACAGTAAGATTATACATGTTGACTTTATTGGGTATTTCTGTTTATTTAGAAACCTACAATGAAAAGGTCATTTCACAGACGCTAAACGATAAATTTCAAAGGGTACAACTTTAACGTTGATACCGCTCCTCTTAACGCAGAAAATTTATCTCGCTTTTGGCTAAAAAATACAGTTTTTTTCTATTTTTAGACCTCTGTAGCTTTTCCTCCAATTTTGTTCTCCACAACATCATACCTTCATAGAAATAAGACTGGAAGACTACATTATTATAGCTGATTTTCAGATGTTTTACTGTCTTTTAAAAAACGCATATTTTGCGAATAAAAAAGAAAACTAGATCCCACCAAAATTGAAAGCAGTCTGAGCAAAATTAAAGGGGGCTGATTTGGCGAATGAAACTAACTAGATCCGAACTTTCAAGCAAAGGTATCGAGTACCTTAAAGCACTGACAGATAGGGTAATAAAGTTAGACAAACGTTGGAAGCCACTGGTGAGTAAGAACTGGGCAGACCTAGGGCTAAACAACAACAGTAACAAGCAAACCGTCACACAAGAGAGCGTATATAATGGTCACTATCAACCTCATGTTATCTATCATCTGATGGTCAGTGTAAACACAGGATGTCCACACTGTCTGGTCTGACAGACATGTAAATTGTTTCACTGTCGCCATTCCCGCCTCTGTCTCTCTCTCTCTCTATCTATCTCTCTCTATCTCTCTCTCTCTATCTATCTCTCTCTCTATCTCTCTATCTCTCTCTCTCTTTCTTTCTCATATACGCTCGCGCACGCACACACATGCACTCACAGACTCATTCTCGAACTAGTCTATATTTTTGTTTGTAGTACGACGAGGTTCTGTGTTATCGGAAGTCCAGGTGATAAGACCATCAAAATATGTGTATGCGTATGTGCATGTGTGTGCGCGTGAGAGAGTGACAGAGAGAAAAGAAGGAGAGAGAGGGACAGTGTGTATGTGTGTGTGGAGGGAGGGAGCGAGTATGTACCTGCATGCGTGTAATGGACTAGATGCTGGTTAGCGCCATCTAATGCTCTGATATCTTCGGATTAAATTCAACTCTAACCCTAAAACTAGAAGACTTAATACGTGTGTGTGTGTGTGTATGTGTGCTTGTGTGTGAGTACGTATGTATGTATGCATATATATATATATATATATATATATATATATATATATATATACAGGGTGCGATGAGTAAATCGTTGCCATCTTATATTTTTAATTTCACTCATGCACATTGTTTTTTTATATTTTGTCGACTATACAGTATAGTAGGGGCAGCTGGGCACCGTCTGTGAGAAGAACAGCACCATGATGTAATTCACTCTGCTAGAAATTTGGAAATTACATGCTGTACTGCTTGGCATTCGCGCCGGAAGCTCCAATACGAGCAGATGGTGAACACACACAGAACAACTGTTGGCTTGCCGTGTTCTCAAAACATGTACCGAGGGTGATAAAAATCAAACATCCAGTCAACATCATGGTTTTTGAAATGATCAATAGTGATGGCGACGTTATGCCTCCATTCATGTTCCCACGCGAACTCAGACTCAACACCGAGGCCTACATTAAATGCCTGGAGAGTAGCTGCTGGAAGACCCTATGTCTGGCAACAAGAATCTGCACCATGCCACACAAGGAAGAGTACTCAGTCACGGCTGTCAGACAATTTCTGCGGCCACATCATCCCTATCATCTGGCCACCTAACTGCCTAGTCCTGATAATTTTTTCCACTTTGATAATAATATGATTATAAGATTACAAAAAGTTATTAAAGTGGAAAAATTATCAGAAAAGCCATTTCTATTAAATTTTCAAACATATAATACTGCACCAAGGACTTTCTATATATGTATTTATATATATATATATATATATATGTGTATATATATATATATATATATATATATATATATATATATATATATATATATATATATATATATATATATATATATACGTATGTATGTATATGATGGATTCTCCCGTAGAGATTTCGACGTATGAGATCTAACAGCATGTCTGGGGTTTGAGTTTTTTCTTTTGTTTTAGCTCTGTTTGAGCATTATGTCTCTTACGAGACTTTAACCCACCCAACGATTTACAGACAAGTCCACAGATTGGTCATAAGAATGGGTTATTATGTAAAGCAGCTGGCATGTTAATTCGATACTTTGCCTTTGCTCCCATCTCTTTAAGATGATCCAGACAGTCCAATTCATAGTTCTTTATGGCTTTATCACAAGTCAAACTTAATTCGTTGTGATTCAATGTTCCCAGGGAATCTTTGTCACTCTCAGGTTAGCTTTGAGCTTATTCATGGTCTTCCTTTATTTCTCATGCATAAATTTCATTTTATTTATTTTAGTCTTTTTCATTGGGAGAATTCATGCTGCTCACTAACCACATGACAAGACTCTTTTGTTCTAGTCAAGCGAAGTGTTTTTTTTTTGGTTGTCTGAATCGGTTGATGTGTATATAAATGCATGTATGTACGAATAATATATTTGCTTGGAGGGTATGTGTTCACTTTAATATACAAGTGTCTATGCTATTTACTTTTTTCTCTTTAATAATACAAGTATTTATGCTTCACCCTCGTGTGCGCAGATTGATGCATTCCCATAGGCTCAGGAACTGGGCAGGGGGTGCAAGCGCATCCCTTAATTTTTTTTTTTTTTTTTTTCTGTGACGAGTGAGCAATGAAAACGCTTTGAACCTCCTACTGAAAAACTTCGTCACCAAAACAAACGAGCATAAATCCATTTTTGGACTGATTTTAAATATTACTTTTTCATTTTTGGATTTATCTGATTTAGTTATGATAATTAGTATTATTAAATCTGATTGTTTTGCATTTAAAATTGAAAAAAATCGACATTGTAAAAACTTTTGGACCTGGATTTGCACCCTCTAAGCAAATTTTATTGCTTCACTTATGTGCATGTGTGTGTGCATGTGTGTGTGTGTGTGTGTGTGTGTGTGTGTGTGTGTGTGTGTGTGTGTGTGTGTGTGTGTGTGTGTGTGTGTGTGTGTGTGTGTGTGTGAGGAAATTCACATAAGAGTAGGATTCTAGAGCATTTCACATGCTTTTCATGTTTAGCATGGAAAACTCATGGAGAATCTCTGAAAGGTTTTGCATCACTGGTTGATCGTATTACGAGAACACAGATTAGTTTGCTTTGTTCTTCTGTATATATGTATAAAAGTACGTTCAAACAATTTCAGTTTGACGAACAACATGAATATGAAATTTCAATATGCAGCGTTTTTGACGGATACGGAATGATACTAAGTGATGAGATTAAATAATGTAGTCGTAGGTTAGATGCATTATGACTAACTAAAGAAGTAGATCGGATGGTTTACAGCTGGTTTGCCTTTATCCAAAGGATTATCTACAACAACAATAATACTAATAATAATTCTTTTTTTGTAATAGGCATAAGGCCTGAAATTTTGTGAGATGGAGGCAAGACGATTACATCGACCCTAGTACTTTGATGGAGTTATTTGGGATGTTTGGTGTGTTTAACAATATCATATTCTATACGTATATCTATTTGTATGGTGTGGGAAGATGTGAAGAGTGTAATTTATGAAAATATAGGTGATGATTTATTTGTTATTATGTCAATAATAATTTTGTGTATTGACACTTTATTTGAGGGATTTATTTTTCAAAATGTGGTGATTTGTTTTAATGAAGTAATTAGATCGTAATCAGATAGTAATCAGAGCGTACAAATGAGCGAAATGCTGGTAAGCTTTTTGCCCGACGTGCTAACAATTCTTTTCTACTCTAGGCACAAGGCCAGAAATTTTGGGGGAAGGGGCCAGTTGATTAGATCGATCCAGAACGCAACTGGTACTTAATTTATCGACCCCGAAAGGATGAAAGGCAAAGTCGATCTCGGCGGAATTTGAACTCAGAACGTAAAGACAGACGAAATACCGCTAAGCATTTCGCCCGGCGTGCTAACAATTCTGCCATCTCGTCAGCTTAATCATAATAATAATCCTTTCTACTAAGGGCACAAGGCCTGAAATTTGTGGGGAGAAAGTAAGTCGATCACATCGACCCCGTGCGTAACTGGTACTTATGTTATCGACCCTGAAGAACGAAAGGCAAAGTCAACCTCGGCGGAACTTGAACTCAGATCGTATTGACGAACAAAATGCTGCTAATCCCGACGTGCTAACAATTCTACCAGCTCGCCACCTTAATCATGATAATAACATCAACAATAACAACATCAACAAAATCAGCAGCCACAGTAGTATCCAAACAGCAATTGAACAAAAGCAAAGGGCCAGCGATCACAACTATTACAACACGAATAAAAACAACACCAACAGCAACAATCGATAAGTTCGAGGAATGGACAATTATAAGTGAGATGTTGTATATTGAGGGTTTAAGTTGACGCCCTTAAGATCTATAAAATTTGTCGGTGTGTATACAGTGAGGTGAATGCAATACTCTACGCAGTAATAAATTGTTCCAACAAAGCTTAAAAACAGATTAAGTAAATCCTCTCACGTTTCCGTCTGTTGTTGTTACTGTTGTTTATCTTAATAATTTCCCTCCTTGTTACACTGGTTACTCATCTCTTAATTAAATACCCTCTTTCCTTTTCTCTTACTACACACACACACACACACACACACACACACACACACAAACACACACACAGAGAGACAAACAGAGGCGGAACATGCATATATACGCACAGATGATATAAACACACAAAGACACATAACTGAGTGTATGTTATTTGCACGCTTGGTAATTTGTATGCGCATGTATAAGCATATATCTTTGTATGTGTAATATATATCTACATATATGTTATCACATACAAAGACGTGTGTGTGTGTGTGTGTGTGTGTGTGTGTGTGTGTGTGTGTGTGTGTGTGTGTGTGTGTGTACATAAATATACACGAGGGGTGCTGAAAATTTCCTGACTTTGAGTAAAAGAAAGTACAGGAGGAGCAGTTAATTAGGATTTCATTCAAGATATTCTCCTCTCAGATTCACACACTTATTGCAGCGGTCCTCCATTTTTTCTGAGCCCTGTAAAAGAACTCGGAAAGCTGGGCCTCTAACCAGGCTTTCACGATACCTTTAAAGCCAGAAACTTTCAGCCCCCACCCTCGTGTATATATATACATGTGGGTGGGGGCTTAGTAGCATTTCGTTCGTCAATACGATCTGAGTTCAAATTTTGCCGATGTTGACTTTGCCTTTCATCCTTCAGAGTCGATAAAATAAGTACCAGTTACGAACTGGGGTCAATGTGATCGACTTAGCCTATATATATATATATATATATATATATATACATATTAATAACAATAATAATCTTCGAATGGAGTTTATAAACATCCTAATGCATCGCTATGCGCGTTTCCACAGATTATATGTTTTTTTAAGATCATAGACCGTATTCTTGGAATGGTTACAGTGCAGTCCGTAGTGTCCATGGACATACGGGTAGAGCATGTTCATGCATTCTTTCTTGGTGTTTGTCTTAAAGGTATTTATTAGTGAGTGAACTCGGCGCATCTTTGTTGTTGATGTTGGGTAACTTTCTACAGGTGTTAGCAGAGTTCTTGACCTGTAAACCTAAATTAGAACAATGGAATCAGAGAGACGGTGAAATTGAAAATCGTTTCGTGAAGAAAATGAAATGGATCTGTTTTGTTAGAACATCTATTTTGTTGGAAAGATTTCCCAAATTGCAGTAGAGCCTTTGCTCCCTTCCTCAAGGCAATTATTTGCTAAAGGCATCTCGATCAACGTTGCAAAGTCCTCCAACTAGCAACTTCTCGATCAATATGGCTTTATAAGAAACGGTTCTGCTGATAGAGACACCACATATATTTCAACCCTTAACACTGCTGCACTGAACACACACACATATAACAAAATACTGCCAGAATCAATATTTCCCACCTACTTTCCACATCATCACGGGTACATTGTAGCTAAGTGTGAAAGTGTTTCCGATCATTAAAAGGCAACAAGGTAGTCGCAGTCCAGTTGATGATGTTCCTCCCATGCTTTTCGAAGACTCCGGTCATCAACACCTATTATCGCCAACATCACTCTTTGTCTAAAAAGTATCCACCTCTAGTCTATAGAAAACTCTTGAGAGTTTGTCTCATTTCAAAAGAGATCTCTGACAATTTAACTTACTCCCAGCATTTCAAATACAGTACCGGACATTTCATCCAGTTTCCAGAAATCTGGAATTTCCAGAAATTCTGGAATACTGAGTAACATCATATATGATACTGTACCCTGTATTCAATAATCTGACCCTCTTTTGGGAGTTGCGTAATTTGCATCCGGTGTGTCAAAATTAGTTTGTTCTTTACTTTTTGCGGTTCTCAAACTGGGGTCCACGGTCCCCTAGGGGACCGCGAATGGACACTGAAGTATTGTGAAAACGGGTGGCTTGAGACAGTTAAGTTAAAAAATTTTTAAACTTCCAATTTTTCGCATGCTATCATCCAAAAGGAAGACTTCTAAAACCCACGCCACGACACTCTTTTGCTAATCACACATATGTTGTATAATAAGTGTGATTGTCCGATGGAAAATATGCAGGTATAACGGTTGATCGTGCATTTGCTGTCGCTATTCTACGCTCACATGATTCACCACTCTACTATTGCAATCCACACGTTTGCATGTCTCGCCGTTATTATCCTCACCGGTGCATGTTCCCGCATGACTTTGCCCTTTGCCAGACATCCATTCTCATCCTGCATATTGGCTGGGCTTTGTAAGGCATGGCTGTTTTTCATGGCAACGTGTTCCGACAAAACTGTCTTCTCAACGGTTATCAATTCACGGAAGTTTATCTACGAAAAAACAACGTTCATATACGCTTTGGTTTTCTTCCAAAGATAACAGTGAGATGTAAGCTTTATTGCTAATTAGTACACCCAAAAGCTGACTACAATAAGGCATATATGCACACCCGTAGTATATAATAAATACGAAATAAATATACGATGTAGTTATATTAAATTGGTTTACTGAATCTTATTTCTTTTAACCATGCCTCCCCCCCCCCAAAAAAAAAAGAAGTAAAAGAAAATGAGATATGTTCAGTCTTATTTGAAATTCGATTTTACAGTGATAAAGTCTTGACGGAGAAGAGAAACCACATTGAGTTTTGTGCTCCAAGGTTTTGGTGTCTACTTCACTAAAGCCCAGCAAGTTAAAGAGCCACTTCGAAACGAAGCATCCCAGTTCAACAAATAGAGATGTCGACTTCATCAGACGCAAAGCCGACAGATTGATGAAATCCAGACTTGATGACACAAGAATGTCTTCGCTGGTTTGGAAGTATTCTACGAGGTTTCAAGGAAAACAGCTGTTGCCAAAAAGCCCTACAATATCAGCGAAGAGTTGATATTGCCTTGTTGTAAAGATATCATATCGAATGTGCTGGGGAGTTCTGAACTTCAGAAGCTGAAGCATGTCTTCTCAATCGATACTGTTAGCAAGTGAATACCATTAGCTATCTGATAACATTTTATCGCAGGTGGTCTCAAAGATTCACAATTCACTTTTTAACTTTTTCGCGATCCAGCTTGATGAAACGATGGATGTTGCCATCTTAGCCCAACTTTGCGTCTATGTACGTTATGTACATAACAATCGCCTGGAAGACGAATTCCTGTTTCGCGAAACCTTCAGCACCAAAACAACCGCAAGTGAAATATTTAATAAAGTGGACAAATTTTTTGAGACCCATGATACCAACTGAGAGTATATCATTGACACGTGCACCGACAACGCTCCAGCAATGCTTGGTTCTCGTTCCGATTTTCAGACTTTGCTGAAAGAAAACTTCCCAGCCACTATTGGTAGCACTACACAATTCATCAACAAGCACTAATGGTGAAAACTATGCTTGATGAGTTAAAAAATGTTCTGGATTACGTGATTACAGCAGTGAACTCCATCAAAGCGAACGCACTCAACTCCCGTCTGTTTGCCGAGTTGTGCAAAGAAAGTGATTCTGAATTCGAAACGCTTCTGTTGCACTCACAAGTGAGATGGCTTTCGAAACGAAAAACAATAAAGAGGGTTTTTCTTCTACGAAAATAAATCAACGATTTTTTTTACAAGATGTCAAGCCAGGTTTGCACGCCAAATTCTCCGATGTTCGTTTTCTGATCTGCTTGGCATATTTGTTGGACATATTCTTGTGAGTGAATGCCGTCAATCATTCACTGCAAGGGAAAGATACAACCATGCCTCATTCTCATGAAAAACTATTTTCAAAATGAAGCTTGAACTTTGGTACCCAAAGTTGGATAGAAAGAATTTTGCATCATTTCATCAACTAAACATGTTTATTGATGAGACCGAGCTTCAAGTCGATGACGTTATCGTTGAACTAATGAAACAACACGTCTCATTACTTGGCAGAGAAATATATTTTTATTTTCCACATCTTCATGACTGTGACAAATACTGCCGCTTTATCAGGAACCCCTTTGCACTCTTTGTTAGCGATCTACCCGCAGAAAACAATTTAATTCCAGAGCAATTCATTGATTCAGTCAATGATAGAGGTGCAAAATGTTTTTTTTTTCCGTGAAATGTGCTCTTCTGACTTTTGGATTGAAATGGCAGTCATATTCTGATGTCGCAAAGATTACTTTTAGAGTACTGATACCAGTTCGAACCACCTATGAGTGTGAGGCCGCGTTTTCCACTTCCCTTGCCATCAAAATGAAGTAACGAAATCGACTGGATGTCATACTAGAAATGGGGATTGCTTTCTTCAAAACAGAGCCGAACGTAAAAGAGCTGGTCACTGCTAAGCAGGTACATTCATCACACTGAACTTTGCTGTAAATAAAATAACAGATAGTCTGCGTTTGTAAATAAATAATTTTTGATATAATTTTTTGTTGTTGTCATGTTATGTATCGGGGATTCAGGAAGAGGGATGGCTACCTTCAGGGGAGGAAGAGAAGACGGTTCTACTAAAATTGTACTTTTTTATGCATACTAGTGGTCCGAGTGACAGAAACTTCAGTACACTTTGGGATGCTATTACAATTCTTCTGCTGAAAATAGCTAAATTGGTTGAAATGCACCTCTTGGATAATGAATATGAGGAATGACCTACCAACGGGGAGGATAACATCCCAAAACATGGCAAAAGGGGAAGGTGATGCTAAAAGCTCGAGAACCACTGATATGTACGTATAAGTACCGTAGTTTTCGCTGTATGACCCACGGTTTCTGACTGCTAAATGGGCACAAATGGATCTTACACAGTTAATACAGGATGCTCGGTATATTTTCGGACTGTTTTTGTTTCTCATTTGTTTTGTAACCAATTAATCAACTGATTCCCCATATCTTCATGTGTATTTACTGTATCCCTATAGGGTGTTGCGTGGATTAAGTTGTGGTTTCCGGATTTGCAGGTCTATGGGCAGTACAGTTCATAGTCCGGAAAATACGGTACATGAATGTATGTAAATTTGTTCCAAGTTAATTATCCTGCATTTTCTAGAGGACCGCGAATCATCGAAAAAACTGTAAGGGGATCGGCGCGTAAAACTTTTTGAAAAGTTTGAGAACCACTGCTTAAGACTGCTATTAATTTGTACCTACATCTGTTAAATAAAAATATGTTTTGTACTTTTCTTCGCTTAATGTTCATCCAATAAACAGTATACTGAGTACATGGTACCGTATGACAGTTTAAGAATTTTAAATGGATTAATAAGCATCAAACACTGCTAAAGAAGTGTATTAATTTAAATCTGTTAAATACAATTTAGTACTTGTATTTTCATATTTAATTTTATATTTTTTAAGTATATATTTAGAATGTCTCCAGAAATCCGGGACACTTCCGCTCCCAAGCTTACCGGATAATTGATCGCGTATTGTAAAATCGAAAACCGTCATAAATAACTACCCGTTTTGTCGTCTTGAACAATTTTCCATCCTCGTGTATCTCATTTAACCTTAACATTACTCTGCGTAAATGTGTGTGTGTGTGTG
>NC_142933.1:37273209-37278209 GCF_046866305.1 Octopus bimaculoides | reverse complement strand
TCCCTGCTTTTATTTTTGTCCCTTTAAGTTATATTTTATATATAATTTTTATGTTGTTTACATTATAAAGGATTTTTCAATTCAATATTTACATGTTGTTGCTTACAGCTTTATGTGTATGCTTTGATATATATACTATCCTCAAAACAATTTTTTCACGTTCTCTCGAAAGTTTATAAGAATCTTATGGCGCTCTATATTCATAACTCTAAGAAAGAACTCACCTCTAGCAATATTCATATGCGTTATCCCCTTACAATTCTTTTAACGCAGGAAACAGTACTGGAAACTCTACATACGACCAACATAAATATCACCGATATTCTGATAACTTGTTGAATTTTGTCGTCTGAGTACTAGGTATTAACCGAGTGTGAATCTGGAAGTTGCGATGAATTATCTCTGACAGACTTCATTACATATATATTTCACTCTACTATTGCGCTGAATATTCTGATTCTGTATGTGATAACATAAATTTCAATGTGTGTGTGTGTGTGTGTGTGTGTGTGTGTGTGTGTGTGTGTGTGTGTTTGTAAATAATAAAATCCAAGAATCTAAGTGGAGGAAGTTTTTAAGCTTCGAGCCGTCTGTGGTAAGTATATAAAAAAAAAATAACGTTTAAGTACCATAATAATTTATTGGTGAGCGTTTTAGACTTTTCCCATATCGAAGTTCGATAATCTGTAAAAAAACACTTTTTATAGCTCACTGTTAGCAACCTGAGTCGCAATGAATGCGAAGAAAAATCCAAATTGAAGGAGTAGAGTAGATAAAATTCAGGATACACATGTTTCCTATCTAGCAGGTCTTCTGATGTAATAATTACTCAACGAGGGTACTCTGCTAGCTACTCATCCGGCCGAAGGTACCCTAATATATGACGATTACATCATCGTTAAGGAATCCCAAATTAACTCGCCGAAGATATGTATGTATGTATGTATAGACAGATAGATAGATAGATAGATAGATAGATAGATAGATAGATAGATAGATAGATAGATAGATAGATAGATACGGGTATGAGTATAAGTGCGAATATATTGTTGTTAAATCAGATGTTTTCTCCTCAGTGAAAAAGATCTATCAAACTAATTTAAGGGTTTTCTGCCGTTTTATCAGAGGACATTTACTCCTCTTTTTTTTTTTTCTCATTTTTTTTTTTTAACATTGAGAGAATGATAAGTTATAGCCATAGCAAATCCAAACCCGAATTGAACTAAATTGGTCTACTGCAATTTGTTACACTGTGCAGTGTTAGCATTATGCATTATCTAATTAACAGAAGCACTACAGAACACTTCATTTTATTAAAGTAATGTAAGGTAGACTTACATGTGTTTTATAAATAAATGAGCACATTTTTAGCCTCCTTATGATACCGTGGTTAGATCACAGATGTTTACATCGTGTGAGCAGATACTATAATGTGAATTAAAGCTGACCAATTGAGTCTAACCGAGTTTGTATACAAAATAGATAACTGTATAATACTTTTGTCCGCATGTCAAGCAAATGAGTAACTGATGACTGACGAAATAGTAAAATATTTGCTGAAACTAGTCCTCAAATTCGTTTCTGATTACAAAGAAAAACATGCAGCTTGACTATTGTATCTAATTTTGATAGCGAGGCTTAAAATTTGTGTTTACTAAATAATACACAACGTGAAAACTATAATGTTACTTTACATCTATCTCTCCACCCTAATATGCTACTCTGTGATGCTTCCGTTAATAGATAGATAGATAGATAGATAGATAGATAGATAGATAGATAGATAGATAGATAGATAGATAGACATACACGCACACACGTTGTTCCTTCGCAGGTATACACACACACACACACACACACACACACACACACACACACACACACATATATATATATATATATATATATATATATATATATATATATATATATGCCTACATCTCACTCACCTCTCTCTCTATCAATCTATCTATCTTTGTATATATGCATATGTGTATGTGCATATATATGTACGTACATACGTACGTATATATGTATGAATGTATGTGAATATGTATGCATGTATTATATATGTATGTATGTATGTATGTATGTATGTATGTATGTATGTATGTATGTGCGTGTGCATGTACAGCGTATTGTTTATCACTTCCGGTAACAAGTGAATCGATAAAAGGACTGCCAAGATGACTACAATGTATGTTAAAGGTGGTGTCTGCTGTTTGTGATATCCTTTTGACAATAGATCATTAAACTGATCTCTATAGATAACAACACAATGGTAATGATAATAATAATAATAATAATAATAATAATAATAATAATAATAATAATAATAATAATAATAATAATAATAATAATAATGTATGATAATCGACATAGCATGCCCCGGTGACAACAGGATCAATGTGAAAGAAGAAAAAATAAATAAATAAATATGACGATTTAAAGTGGGAAATACGAAGGCTGTGGTCAATAAGAGAGTAGACGTGGTACAAATAGTAATTGGTGCACTTGGAAGTATCAGCACTCAACTACCAACACGGCTGAAAAAGATCGGTGCAAGAGTGAAGGTAGGACACCCACAAAAATCGGCATTGCTTGGAACTACAAGAATTCTTCGCAGGGTTCTTGAAGCATGACCAGCAAAACAAGCAAGACATCATACCCAGCAATATAAGCTGTGAGTTTTAACACAATAATAATAATAATAATAATAATAATAATAATAATAATAATAATAATAATAATAATAATAATAATAATAATAATAATAATAATAATATAGTCCAATAATGTAGTGCAATATAACATACAGAAAATTGCACTACTGGGCTCTGCACACATCCTACGCAAAACACTTTCAATACAGTAACCATAAGAGCATCACAGCAAACCACAGCACATACCCAAGGCACACAGAGCTGCGCTCGGTAGTGAAGTGAAAGCACGTTATAAAAATAAAACTACTGAACAATAATAATAATGATGATGATGATGATGATGATGATGATGATGATTTCAATCATTTTCCATCAGGGCGAAGGATGCGGGGGACAATACAAAGACAGACATAAAGTGGTGTTGTACCTATAATGAAATGATAAAATAATTATAAAAATTTTTTTTTTTAAGTATACATGGTATACAATGAAAAGGAAAGGACATATACATAGTTTACAAAGGATTTAAAAAAAAAAAAGGCGGGGTGCAGGATGATAGAGACGTAGCCCTCCTGATACAGGATGACCTCTAGGGATAATCGAGGGACCACACTGTCCGAGATCTCCCTGAGCACCAAGAGCAAGTGCCCTCTCCAATTCCTTTTCTCTAACTCCCAAGTCTACACTTAGAGAGGTACCATCTGGGTTTCCTAGGTAGGTGTAGTGAAAAGGCGGTGAGCTGAACAATCTGTCTTTGATCATAATGATGGTGTTCTCGTTATTAAATCATTGTTATCGTTAAATACTAAAAAGTGATAAAGAAACATTGATCGTTTTTGTTGCTGGTGTCCTTGCTTAATCCATGGTCAACCCCGGTGCAGCAGACATTATAAGCAAATATATGCCAGCCATGATCATCACGCCTGTATTCCATAGTATATTTCGGACTACATTTAAGAAAGTATAGACGCAGGTATGGCTGTGTTGTTAAGAAGCTCGCTTTACAATCACGTGGTTCCGAATTCAATCCCACTGAGTGGCGCCTTGGGCTGACCAACGCCTTGTAAGTGAATTTGGTGGACAGAACCTGTATGGAAGCCTGCTGTGAATATGTGTGTGTGTGTGTGTGTGTGTGAAAAATGTGTCCCTGTGTTTGACCACCACACTACCGTTTGATAACTGGCATTGGCTTGTTTACGTCTCCGTAACTTAGCGGTTCGGCAAAAGCTACATCTAGAATAAGTCACGTGTCCATGTGATAACGTGACCGACCAGACTATCAGATGGTGTGACACATCGCTGGTCACAATACCCTTTGCATCGTTTTAACCATCGAATGACGCCACCCCGCTGGCTAAGCGAGCAGGCCAACACTTGATTGAAAGGAGACTAAATGAAGTGTCTTGTTCAAGAACACAACGCGCCGCTCGGTCTGGGAATCGAACATACGATCTAGCGATCGTGAGTACAACACCCTAATCCTTAGGCCACGCACCTTCACCTACAATAAGTACCAGACTTAAAACGGAAAAAAAATGAAGTAGTACTGGGTCGATTTGTTCTTCTAGACAAGGGTTTCTCAACCATTTCTTCCCTGTGGATCCCTTTGATTCCTATTTTACTTGGATGGATTCTCATAGCCATTCGATGTTTAAAAAGTCCTGTTACATTTTTATAATTAAATATTATTTGGAATTGTATAAAAAAAATTATGAAAATATTTTGTGTATTGAAGCAACACAATCTTATATGGACCCCCAAAGGTCATATGAACCTCTGTTGAGAACCACGAACCACTGATCTAGACACTTCAAAGTGGTGCTCCAGCATTGCCGAAGTCCAATGACTGAAACAAGTAAAAGCATGTCTAATGACTAATGAGATTTAAAGACTTTACTGCTATTTCTAATTGTTAAAGAGACCACGTAGAGACTTTATTGTTAACTCGTGTTCTTGTTTTCCATATTATTTGTTCGTTAGCCCCAGGTTAGTCTTGCTCGAGCAGGCATATGATCAAAGGCGTTCCAGCCGCGACCATTGCGTCGTTTTATATATGAAATATTTCAATGTCCAATGCGTTCTAACACAATAAAGTGTGATTTGAGGGAGATTTTACTGCTTTCTCCAGCAGGTTAAACAGCATTGACTACTACTACTACTACTACTACTACTACTACTACTACTACTACTACTACTACAACTACTACTACTACTACTTATAGCGCTAATATAACTATTACAACTTCAACTACTACAACTATCACTATTACAACTACTACTAGTACTTCTACAACTATTACAACTTCTACAGCAACAGTTACTACTACCACCACTAAT
>NC_142933.1:37223209-37265709 GCF_046866305.1 Octopus bimaculoides | reverse complement strand
TTGGAAAAGTATCTGAAGTGGTTTTGCTAAAGCCTGCTTACATGACTTTAGGAAAATAGCTGGGAAGCCATCAGTACATGAACTCATTTCATCTATGGCCGCTGTTACATCTGTTTTCTCAATGTTGATGTAATCGATGTCTGGTGCCTCCTTTTTTGGAGCTGCAATATCAAAGAATTCGGCCGGATTTTTTATCTGCATGTGTCTGGTGGGGCGGATGAATACACTTTTAAATTGTTCACTGAGCATCTCACTTATCCTACCTATACATATATACATAGGTGTATATGTATATTAATATTGTGTGCATGTATATGCATATATATGTATGTGGACGTAAATAATATATATATGTATATACTATATATGTAATTGGAATTTACAAAAAAAAAAACAAACACAACAGAAGACGAAGACGGGTGTGTAAACAACAAAAGTTGTATTAGTTTAACGCTCGGGAAGTGAGAAAGTCTTTAACGTTTCGAGCCGACGCTTTTCAACAGAAACGAACACAGAAATAAACACAGAGAGAAGATAAAAAACGGTCTAGTAGCAAGCGATCAATATATATATATAATATAATATATATAATACATATATATATATGTAATATATACATATATATATATATATATATATATATATATATATATATATATATATATATATATATATATATATATTTCCATATATATATATATATATATATATACATATATATATATATATATATATATACACATAATATATATATATACATATACATATATAGGCGCAGGAGTGGCTGTGTGGTAAGTAGCTTGCTTACCAACCACATGGTTCTGGGTTTAGCCCAACTGCGCGGCACCTTGGGCAAGTGTCTTCTACTATAGCCTCGGGCCGATCAACGCCTTTAGAGTGGATTTAGTAGACGGAAACTGAAAGAAGCCCGTCATATATATATATATTTATGTATGTATATATATATATATATATATATATATATATATATATATATATATATATGTATGTATATATGTATGTATGTATGTATGTATGTGTGTCTGTGTTTGTCCCCCAACATCGCTTGACAACCGATGCTGGTGTGTTTACGTCCCCGTCACTTACCGGTTCGGCAAGAAAGACCGATAGAATAAGTACTAGGCTCACAAAGAATAAGTCCTGGGGTCGATTTGCTCGACTAAAGGCGGTGCTCCAGCATGGCCGCAGTCAAATGACTGAAACAAATGAAAGAATAAAAGAGTAGAAGAATATAATATATATGATATATATAATATATATATATATATATATATATATATATATATATATATATATATATATATATATATATATATATATATACATATATATACATAAATGTATAATGGTGTCTGTCTCTGTGTGTGTTTGGGGTTACTCTAACTCCTCTCATACTGTCCAACCGATTTTAATGATGTTTGGCACATAGGTAGATCACATGCCCTGAAGTTCAAATAAGGCCGGAATTTTTCGAAAACTCGATAATGTTCAGTTGGCATCGATTCTTGTGAGCTCAGTCGGGTGTTTGAATGGAAATTCCCATTTCGGTGTAATTTTTCCTGCAGCTTTTACCTTTTTTGTCCGATTTTGGTGAAAATCGATGAGTGAGCGAGGCCCATGGCAGTGAGTTGATGTCAGTATATGGCGTTAACAAAAAATCGATAATTGCACCTCAGCAGTGGTTTTATAAAATCAATAGGCTTTTTTGCGTGCAAATACCCAAAGGAATTTTATTTTGGGCCGTAACCTTTATATTTTTTATCCGATTTTAGTGAAATTTGAGATGTAGGTAAATTTTGTGGTGGGGGAGACGGTAAAGGTGTTTATTCAATTCAAAAGGGCTTGGAAAGGGCACAAATGCAAATAAGCATTTCCTTAGAGACATTCTTATCGATTTTGTAGAAATTTTACACGTGATTACAGTTCATGTCCATTGGTTGATGCCAGCATGAAGAGTTCATATAACGACGAGTATATTCTTATTTATTCCCTAAAGTATTTCTCTTCAGGCGTGGCTGTGCAGTAAGAAGCTTGCTTTCCAACCACATGGTTCAGAGTTCAATCCCATTGCGTGGCACCTTGGGCAAACATCTTCTACTATAGCCTTGAGCCGACCAAAGCCTTATAAGTGGATTTGGTAAACGGAAACTGAAAGAAGCCCGTCGTATATGTGTGTGTGTGTGTGTGTGTATCTTTGTGTGTCCGTGTTTGTCCTTCCACCATCGCTTGACAACCGGTTTAGATGTGCTTATGTCCCCGTGACTTAGCAGTTCAGCAAAACAGGCTGATAGAATAAGAACTTGGCTTACAAAGAATAAGTCCTGGTGTCGATTTCTTCAGCTGAAACCCTTTAAGGCGGTACTCCAGCATGGCTGCAGTCAAATGACTGGAACAAGTAAAAGAAAAAAAGAACCTATTATACTGGGTAAGAATAGAAATTGCTATTTTCATGCATACGTACATACAAAAATGATGTACGCCTGTGTATTGATGTATGTGCGTATACATGACAACACACCCCTTCACTCACTCTCTCTCTCTCTCTCTCTCTCTCTCTCTCTCTCTTCTCTCTCTTGCTTTCTCTCTTTCTCTCTCTTTCACACACATACATCCATTTCCTATACATGTACTTACATCTTTCACTTTCTCTTCTATTTCACTTTAAAACAAAATTAAATAAATAACATTTTTTTACAGAAATTGACAGTTCTGAGAGTCAAAGCGAAAGATCGCCATTCACTTGAAAATAATAATTAAAAAAATATTAAAATATTGTCTGTTTATAGAAAGCTAAAATATAGATACTTACTGTACAAACAACTTACATTTATGAAATCACATTCAGTTACAAATATTTCTAAATGATTAAAATATTGTGTACGTCAAAAAGTCGACGTTTTTACCTTTTTTCATAGAAAGCTCCAAGACCATGTGTGCGTATATGTCACAGATAGCGGACGTGCGTTTGTGTTGATTGACATGCCACGGAAGCTCTGGTTTGTTTTTTTTTTTGTCAAGAAATAACAAACAAAAATTGTGTTTACTCGTTTACATTAATAAATAGAGGTCCAAATATCACAAAAGAAAATTGTTCTGCACTACAGAATGTAAGTATGAAAATAAATATGCAAAAAAATAAATAAAGATAAAATATACTATTTCTGTGATATTTCGAGTACAGACAGATATCTCTAGAGTTTTAGTATTATTAATATATATATATATATATATATATATATATATATATATATATATTTCCTTTCCTGAGCGTCCAATAATACTATCCATATCACGTCCTCACTTTGTTGTTTTTTTGTTATTGTTTTTTTGAACTATATATATATATATATATATATATATATATATATATATATATATATATATGTATGTAAGACATGATCATAAAATAATGTGGATATCACAGTAAGATCTTTGTACGGAGCTGGCTATCAGACCATGCAGTAGTCTATGTATGTGTGTATGTGTGTGTGTATTATATATAAGTATATATATATATACATATATATATATATATATATATATATATATATATATATATATATATATATATATATATATATATATATATATATATATATATATATATATGTATATATATATATATATATATATATATATATATATATATATATATATATATATATATATATATATATATATATATATACAATTGCAGCGTGATATATATATAATATATATATACATATAAAATATATACATACATATAAAATATATACGTACATATAAAATATATATATATACATATATATATATATATATATATATGAGTACTGGGTGTATATATGTATAATTTGCTCGACAAAATATTAACTGTGAGAGAGGGAATGGGCAATGTAAAAGGAAGAATGAGGAGGAGGAGGAAGTGGTTAGAGGCGTGGTGGTCTTAGATGGAAGAGAAACGAATTGCTGGTAAACAAACCCTATATTTGAAAGTAGACAAACGTTATGTTGTGTTTATTATATTGGCCGATGGAGTGGGGAGAAGGGGCCAGCTTATATTTATGCTATTAATCAAAAACTGTGCTGACATGACTAAATCCCTCATCAAACACAACCCTTGCCGACCAACTCTCAACAGCCGCTTATTTAGAGTCCCTCATCAATACTAATCTTCAAGTTCCCGCCACAATTTTCTGCTCAATGATTTGACAAAACCGTCTTTTTATTTTCATTTATTTTTTATTTTTGCAAGCAACTTTTTTTTCTCCTTATTTAAAAGCAGAGCAAAGTGTTCCTGAATAGCAGGAACAATAGAGCAGTAGAGTATCAAACAGACTAATATTTCGTGTCGACTTTGCTTTTCATTCCTTTGTAGTGGGATACACATGCGTGGTTAATCAGCAGAATCGTTAAAGCATTTGACAAAAACTATTTTGCAGTATTTGTTTAGATTCCTTACATTCTGAGTTCAAATCCTGCAAAGTTAAGATATGTCTCTCATCATTCCGGAGTTGATAAAGTAACAGTCAAAGAAGGCAAGACTTAAGCAACGTTTATAGATACGATTGAAGTATGAAGAAAATTATATCGGAAAATTGTTTATGGTTGTTATTATTTCAGCTTGGTGTGGGAAAGAAATAATGAGGAACTGGTTCCATCTTGGATTAAAAGCATTGTTTTCATTATAGATTAACAATGGCTGCCTGATAGAAGGAATGCCAGTCGTGAGATGAAATTTCTGCACAAGAAGTTCTCTTCCAGTGTTTGCAGATATCACGGAACAATAGAAGTTAAATCTCAACGCGTAACAAGCAGTAATAATCAGTCAAAAGTAAATTCGTAGATTGATTTCGAAATACTCGCGCAAAACGAGTAAGCAATAACATTTAGAAATAATCTTGAAAATTTGGTAAATCAAAACACCGTTCCTATCATAGGTTCGCACAAAATTCATTAAAAACCACATACTTCTCACAAAAGTACACAAAAATGAAATTACTAAATACGACAGAAAATATCTGAACGTTCTACATTACAACACTAATAGTATTAAAAACACGTTCCTGGAACTTGTGTTAATGCATACATAATAAATCAAGAAACGTTCCTAACGCTACAAAACAACATACATTATACACGGTTTAGTCTAACAGCACATTTTGGCTGAGGTGATGGTGTTATATCTTACAGAAAATATTGCATTCATTATAAAAATATCCCAAACGATATGTGCGAACTAGCGGGGTGCGACACTACACTAGAGCTACAGGCTTTCTAAACAAGAACAAGACAAACACCGGCAACATACAGCACCTCCCCTGACATCACCAACTGTTTTGCCGAGCTCCATATCACAACTTTAACACTTTAATACTCAGAAAATTCATTCTACCTTTGGAGAAGACTTTTACGCTCTCACCACAGTCTGGCTTTCAAATTATACAAAAGACCAGAGGTGGAAATATCTTCACAGCTGGAATCCTCCTCATCCCACCAAGTATTTTCTATTTTATCTTCGTCTGACACCACTCTCTGCTCCGCACAAGCAATTCACCAACTTTCTATGAACCTTCTACCAATTATAATTATAACCACCTCCACATCAATGCAGAAAATTGAAAACGCTTTCACAAACTGAGTCACACTGAGAAACAAAATCAAACTTTACAGAATTCAACACCACAAGACACCGCCTTACATAGGCTCAATAAAATACTTATAGATACATCTACAGAATATATTTTCTATCAGACGACAACATAAAATTTACAACCTCAATTGCATTCCAGAAATTGCTAAACTCCTTAAAACAAGGGACGACTTCAAACTCAGTTCACCAAAATCACATTAACAGAAATGAAACCTAGTATCAAACAACTAAAGATGGAAATAAACAAAATAACAATAGTAAAAAAGGAGAAAAGTAACCAACATTTATACCTAACATAAATAACAAAGCTAACAGTAAAACTCTAAGTAATTAGCAGCAGCAACAACAACAATTATACCACACCCGTCGTCCTAATAACAACTTCAAATGATATAACCACACTATAACAGCGAGTTAACGCCCTTATTAAATATTTCTCAAAAATCAACCACCAAAAAGCCACACGATGAAGATAGGAACACAAAACAAAAGATGTATACATTCCACCTAGACCACAATTTTGATCCCTTCGTTCCATTAAAGACAGTAAATACAATACAGAAATCCCAAAATTCGAGACCAAATAAAATACAAAATATACACCTAAAACATCTATAGCATGATAGAATCCCCCTACTCACCAACGTAGGCAATAATTGATGCGACAAAGTCAAAATTATAGCCATTCTAAAGCATGGGTCAGGCATGGGTAACCTTTTTCGACGTATCTTGTCGTGAATTGCTCGAAATATGGAGTAGAAAAACAGCCGACGGCTGATAAAGGGTCGTTCTTTATGTTGCTTGTCTTGTTTTCCATTTGTTTCTTTCGTCGTTCGCAAAAAATGTTCGTATTTCATGTTGTTTACGTTCTTTGACGTCCTGTACCCATATATGCATATGTATATACATATATATGTAAGTATGTACATATATGTATGTATATATATATATACATATATATATATTATTTATTATTATTATTATTATTATTATTATTATTTATATATATATATATATATATATATATATATATATATATATATATATATACATGGCAAATGAAAGACGGAAGATGGAATATACGAAGATTTATTAATAATCACGACAATTACTTTGACACACCTAGCATCGATCCCTCACGGGTGGAACTCTGAACAACTGGTTGAAGAGCATCCGGCGGTGCAGCTGTGTCTCATCGGGTGACAAATAGATACAATTCGTTAAAAATAACAGTTCCGCAATGTATCTTCTCGTTTTGTAGAAAGAAAAGAAGCAAAACAAAGGAAATATTTTCATTTACACAGAACATCAAAAATAAAATCACGCAATACAGACAGAAACGTATTAAATATATATACATATATATATATATATATATATACATTCACATAAATACATACATATTTGTGTGTGTGTGTGTGTGTGTGTGTGTGTGTGTGTGTGTGTGTGTGTGTGTGTGTGTGTGTGTGCATAACTGTCGTTTACGACGCGGGTTCCAGTTGAGCGGATCAACGGAACAGCTTGCTCGTGAGATTAACGTGCAAGTGGCTGAGCACTCCACAGACACGCGTACCCCTCACAGAGTGTGACAAGGCTGGCCCCTTGAAATATAGGTACTACTCATTTTTGCCAGCTGAGTGAACTGGAACCCTGTGAAATAAAGTGTCTTGCTCAAGGACACAACGCACCGCTGGAAATCGAACTCGCGACCCTATGATCGCAAGCCAAATATCCTAACTACTACGCCACGCTTCTTCACGTATGTATGTATGTATGTATGTGTGTGTGTATTTATGTATGTATAATTTCACACACATTCTCCTCTACTGATTAAATAATCGCTGTCTTTTCTTTAGTATCATGTCAGTTTTGGAGAAATTCTTGATTCCTGAGATTATCTCCCCTTCTCATTTGGAGTTTGTACTAATTACTACCAATACATTGGTCCACCTTCTCTAGAATATCAATAAATCAAGAATTTATCTTACATGTTAGTACACGGGTACTAGCGGGGCCCGGGAATATTTCAAGGAATTAATGGTAAACCTATTGGGTTATTTCTGAAAACTTTATCCAAAAAACCTGAAAGCGTATCCTGTGTTGTGTCTGTATGGAACGATAGTCGCTCATCTGCTACTCATTGAAAAGTGAAAGAAATTGGAATACGATGAGTAATTAATACTCTTTATATATACACTTTTTATACTTTATGCACAATTTTATAGACTTAATACACAGTACTCATAAAATAAATGTTCACTCTTATTTTTCCATTTTTCCTATAAACAAAAAAAATATCCTGTACATATGATACAACCTTTAGTTAAAATACATATATCTGTCACGTAAATATGCGTGAATGTTTCAAGGAATTGCACTTATGCGCATGCGTTAAGTGATAGGTGATATTAAAAAGATTCAATCTAAAAAATATAGACTTTTCAATCACCACCACCATCGCGTCCACCACCACCTACATCTCCACCGCCACCACCGCCACCACCACCACTGTCATCATGTCTCTCCCTCTCCCTCCTCTCTCTCCCTCCTCTCTCTCCCCCTCTCTCCCTCTCCCTCCTCTCTCTCCCCCTCTCTCCCTCTCCCTCTCTCTCTGTGCCTTTCTTTAACCACACCATCGGAACACCACCCCTCCGCAAAAATTATATTTTCAACTCTCCTCTTCTACCTTCAACTAACCTTTTTAACCACGTTATAAATATTACATTCCCCCTACCTCACATCATGGGCGCTTCTCTCTCACTCTTTTTCTTTCTCCTTTCCGTGTCACTCTTCGCCTTATCCTCTTTTTCTCTCTCCTTTTTCTTTCTCTTCTATTTCCCTTCAACTAATCACGTGAAAGCCTTACAATTACATTCCTCCTAACTCACATCATGAACGCTTCTCTCTCCCTTTTCTCTCTCCTTCTTTTCTTTCTCCCATTTTTTCTCTAATCACATGAAAGCGTTAATTTTCATTTCTCCTATATACATACGCACATACACACGCACATACACACACACACACACACACACACACACACACACACACACACACATATACATATATACATTCATACATACAAATATGTGTGTGTATCTATGTATATACACATATATATACATGTTAAACTATATTAATTGAAAGTGGAAATTATATAGTTGTTAATCTCTTACCAACAGTGGATAATTATGCGTTGTGCCAAAGGCATATAAGCGGTGAGCATCCCACCATTTATTCAGACCAAACATTTAATATCAAAGCCTATATTAACTAGAATAAAAAAGAAAAAAAAACGGTTGGACGCGATTTTAATAGAGACTTGGTTACAATTTCTACCATATATTTTGACCGCGTAGAAGCTCCCATACTGGATAAAAATTGTGTTTTCTGTCTCATAAGCTGTGTTGAAAGAGTAGCCAGATTTCAAAATCTGGGTTGAAGGTACACCAACCGTAACCATCCCGTCGTTTATTCAGGCCAGACATGGGGAATTTGAGACTACATTAGCCAAGGTGTACTTTAAGAAAATGGCTGTATGCAATTTGATGGAAATTTGGGTGCTATTTCTAGCATCTATTTCGACCGTATAGAGGTTCCCGTATTAGATCAAAATTATATTGTATGCGTGTTCAAAGACGAGCCAGAGTTCAAAATCTGGGTTGGATATAATTGATAGGTTATATTGAGGAGAAGGAATTGAATAGCAATGAAAAGAGTGGAGACACTTGTATTTGCTGCGGGTAAATGTCGACTGTTGACTTTAATAACTTCTCAAATAATTTCACTATACGTAGATAAACTCATAATAGAGTTGACTGTTTTTGAAAGAAAATACATCTGTCTGTCACACTCTCTCTCACCTACCCTTTCACCCCACCCTCTCTCTCTAGTCTATATGTGTGTCTGTGTGTAAATAGGGAACAGCTTTTCGTTCAAACATGTTATATTTAAAACACGACTGCGTTCGAGTAACATTTATTTCGTCAATGATTTTTCCATATTTCCTTGTTAGTCCTTTTAGATTGGGACAATAACGTTCTTCCTTTTACTAGTCCATTAACGTTTCAAGACTTTCTCGGCGTCTTTATCTGAACGAAGTGATGATGAAACGGACATGTTGTTCAAGCACTTTGCAAATGATCGTGGGAATATTGTTATAATTGATTCAATAATCAATGTTATAATTGATACAATAATCAATACCGGATTTAAAAATTATAGACTGCTGAAGTCCAAGTATTCATGGATTATTTTATTTGCGTCTGTTTTCGGTTCTATTTCACTATTATTAATAAAGCTTCTTTAGTTTTCGTCTGATTTTTATGAAATTATTAATATAAAATTGCTACGCTGTCAGCTAGTATTTTCTTATGATATTTCATTTCGTGTATTGTTTAATTATTTAAGTAAGTTCGAGTAAACTTGGAACTGTTTAATGGAAAAATGTATTCTGAGCTGCTTAGTATACATTGTTTTATATAATGAGCTGCATTTTATAATGAGTTATCGCACTTGTGTGCTTAATGAAGTGTCGTACTTGTGTGCTTAATGTAAACGTTTGAGTTATGAACTTTACAATTTTCATGGTTACATGATTACATTGGAATTTATACATTACATTGGTTGTCTGATGTACGTTCTACGGTTTATTAGTTTGTAGTTTCGAGATGTGGAGTTTTTTTTTTTTTTGTGGTGTTATTGTAATATATGTTAACTATTGTCTGTGGTTAGGTTATTGCTTTTTCTTTCCGTTTTGTTAATATGTTAAGGAAAAATTAAAATTGGCCCACTTTGTAACCAATGAGCATTGGGTTATTTTGAAAAATGATAACGCATGGTTTGTATATTTTTACTCGGCGTTGCATCTATTTGTATGGAGCTAGATGAATTCGGTTTTATATATTTTGTATAGCGTGGATAATTTATTATAGTATTCGTTATCAACTAATGATTGTTTTGCATGTAAGATTTACTAATTTAAAGCTTCTTAATTGGACGCAAATATAAAAACTCATCTTAGGAGGGATTTGATTACAAATAATTTGTATCAACCAGGATTCTACTATCACCGTACACGTATAGACATCTTTTAGTTTTGTGTGTATACTAAGTAGCTGCATGTTTTGCTCCTTATTACTACAGCTATATCTAAAACTTGAGTGCGACTTTATTCTTGAGCTATATTGGTTAGAGCTATTTTTCATATCATCTTTACAGATGCGAAAGCACAGATCTGCCAATTTATTTCTGTCATAATATGGGACAATCTTTAAAACTTAAAACAACAATATCGTATGAAGCATTTAACTGAGAATTATTTACATCTGTTGTGCCAGGGGTAATAATTTTTAGACCTTGATTTTTTATATCTCTGTAACAAAGAATATAAATATGGCGTTTTGAAGAATACATTTATCAATGAATACAATGATTTTTTTTTTTTTTTTTTGTGAAATTGGATACGAACCAAGTCGGCTGCTACTCGGGTGTCCATCAGTAGGACACACAGAAACATACGCATACGCGTGCGCACACCTGTACACGAGCACATATATAATATTTATATAAGTAAATATATATAATATGCACACATAAATATATATATACAGTTATATATATATATACAAGCATGTAGACAGATATGCATATATATATATATATACACACACACTCACATATATATACATTCATACATACATATTCATATACATATATATGTACATGTATATGTGTGTATGTATGTGTATATGTATGAGTAAATGAACATTGCATACATATATATAACATTGCATAGATATACTTTCATACACAGTCGGTAGAGATATCTGTTATACAATACTGCTAACAAAGCTCCAATGTCAATATGTTTGCTTTACACTTAAATACATTTTGAGTTTTGAGAATTGTTTAACATTTCTTATCGCCGTTTCTTTTTGTTCATTTCTCAAGTCACATCGTCTCTTTTCCTTTTTCTATACTTTCCCTACTTTTCTCCTCCTCCACTCCTCATCTCCTCCTCCACTCCTCATCTCCTCTTTTTTTCCCCTCTTGTGATAATAATAATAATCCTTTCTACTATAGGCACAAAGCTTGAAATTTGGGGAACTGGGTAAGTCGATTTCATCGACTCCAGTGTTTCACTGGTACTTAATTTATCGACCCTGAAAGGGTGAAAGGCAAAGTCGACCCCGGCGGCATTTGAACTCAGAACGTAAAGACACACAAAATACTGTTAAGCATTTTGACCGGCGTGTAAACGATTCTGCCAACTCACCGCCTTCCAGTGGTAATAATGATAATAATGATAACAGCAGCAAGAAGAAGAATGAGGACAAGAAATGACAACAACAATAATTATGACAATTCTTTCTGTTACAGGCACAAGATCTGAAATTTGGTGGTGGGGTGCTGCTCGACTACATCGACCTCAGTACTCACTCAGCTGGTACTTATTTCATTGACCCCGAAAGGATGAAAGGCAAAGCCGACCCCGGCGGAATTTGAACTCAGAACGTGAAGACGGACGAAATGCTGCCGAGCAATAATCAGGCACTGGCTCTCATGGTTTCTGATATTAACTTATTGTCATGTCTTAATATAAAAGATAGGCTACAGCAAATATTCTGCCAGTTGAGCATGTCCCTTAGTTACTGACGATATGTGCATCTCTGATCACGAGCAGAATTAGTGGGGAAGCATCATAGCCATGTGTTGAGAGGAATTCTTTGGGGTTTTTGAATAATTCACCTCTGGAAACATGGGTGTTTCGTTCAACATCCTTAAACAATCATTAATCAGGGACATTTTGAGCGGATTGACTACTCCACATGAAGAAATTTCTAACTGGGCTGCACCTGTAAGGTCATGCGCTATTTATCTTGATATGAGATCACTATGTCGCGCACATATGGTTGTGATACATGTGCCTGGTGTACACTTATCAGACGGGTAGTCACATGATGGGTATATTAGGCTTCGTATATTTGTACCACAGTGTCACTTCCATGGCATGCGCTGCACTCTCGCTCAATAATAATAATAATAATAATAATAATAATAATAATAATAAAATATTCAGACAAATACATAACAAAAACACCAGGACTTACAAATATATATAACATACAGAAAATTGCACTACTGGGTACTGCACTCATTCTACACAAAACACTTTCAATACAGTAAACATAAGAGCACCACAGCAAACCACAGCACATACCCAAGGCACACAGAGCTGCACTCGGTAGTGAAGTGAAAGCACGTTATAAAAATAAAACTACTGAACAATAATAATAATAATAATAATAATAATAATAATAATAATGTAGAAGAAGTTAGAAAGTTCTGGAATGATATTTGAGATAAGCCAGTTTATCATAATGAGGATGAAGCATGATTAAAGAAGAGGAGGAAAAGTAGTTAGTGAGAAGAAACAACTAACTAGTGTATTAAAGAGTAAGGTTTTAGGAAAAATGCCGAATTAGAAGGGCCAGAGTTTAGTTCTAGGGTATCGACTGAAGAAATTTAGAAACTTACATGGAAGACTGAGAGAACAGCATCAGGATTGCCTGAATGGAAGAGTCATAGCTAACTGAATGACTGGAGGGATACCAGCACTCCTTATGAAAGACAAAAGCAAGGGCAATATAGCTAGTAGTTATAGACTTGCTTACCATTAGTGTGAAAGTTATTAAGAGGAATGCTCTCAGAAAGCATTTATAAGTACCTTCACTGCCAGAATTTATTACTAGAAGAACAGAAACGTCGCAGGAAGAAAGCTAAAGGAACGCATGGTTTATTATACATAGAAAAAGCACTTCTAAAAGAAGTAAAATTTAGAAAGAAAAATTTAATAATGGCATGGGTATATTATAAGAAAGCCTATGACATGATTCAACGGTCTTTGATAAAGAAATGTTTGAGTATATTCAGTGTTGAAAACAATATTAGAGATTTAATTAGCTATAGCATGAAGAAATGAAAAGTAGATCTTTACTCAATACAGCTTTAGGGAAAGTTAATATCAAGAGACAAATTTTTCAGCGAGACTTCGTTATCTCCTTTAATATTCGTGTTATGTTTAATCCCACTCCGTTTAGTATTAAGAAAGGCAAATGAAGGGTATCAGTTTGACATAGCAAAGAAAAAATTAACCATTTGCTTTACATGGAGGATTTGAAGCTTTTTATAAGAATGAAAAAGAGATAGATTCTTTAATACAAACTATAAGACTTTTCAGCAAAGATATAGGTATGGACTTTGGCATTGATAACTGTATAATATTAATCATAAACAAGAGACAGATAGTTAGCAGTATAGGCATTCAGTTGTCAGATGGCCATACGTTAAAATCGTTGAAAGAAGGAGAACGTTATAAGTATCTAAGAGTATTGGAATCAGACAGAGTACTAACTATAGAAATGAAAGAGAAAGTCAAGGAGTACATCAGAAGGCTAAGTAAGTTAATGAAGTAAAAACTAAATGATCCAAATCTAGTGAAGGCTGTAAATACTTGGACAGTGTCATTACTTAGGTATTCAGCAGCTTTTGTAGATTGAACAAAATCTGAATTAGCAAACCTAGGTAGAAGAACTAAGAAAGAATTCAAAATGAATAAAGGACTTCACCCTAGAACAGGAGTAGCTAGATTATATTTACCTAGAAAGGCAGGTAGTAGAGATTTAATGTCAGCAGAAGACTGTATAGAGTTAGCTAAAGTAGATACAGCCTCCAATGGAGGTAATAGTGATGAAATTTATCAAGAGCTGCTAGAGTAACAGTAGGAGATACTGAAACCAAAAAGTCAAACCTAGTTAAAAACCAGAAATAAAAAAAGAAGAAAAATTATCTCCCTGACAAGAGAAGGCTTTGCATGTTAGGTTTCCAAAGATAGAATTACAGAAAATGGGAATATTGAGAAACGGTTGTGGTTGCAGAAAGGAAGGCTGAAAAAGTAGGCAGAAAATTTGTTAGTAGCCGCGTAGGATCAAGCATTGTGGACTAACTGGATAAAAGCCAAGATAGACAAAAATCAGATAGATTCCCAGAGTAGGCTATGTAAATCAAAATAAGAAAGTGTTGCTCATTTAGTTAGTGAAACTAGTATGTTGGCACTGAAAGAATACATGAAAAGACATGACAACCTATGACAACCGATGGTGGTGTGTTTACGTCCCCGTAACTTAGCGGTTAGCAAAAGAGACCGATACAATAAGTACTAGGCTGCCAAAGAATAAGTCCTGGGGTCGATTTGCTCGAATAAAGGCGGTGCTCCAGCATGGCCGCAGTCAAATGACTGAAACAAGTAAGATAGTAAGAGAGTAATGAAATATTTCGCGTAATATAAGAAAAATGAGTTTAAAATTGTTTGGTATGTGTCACGGCGCCTTTTTGTTTATGTCCGCTCAAACTAACTTTAGAATCTGGCGGCGCCTCTGACTGTACTCTTGTAAAAAGTATGGAGCCACTGTTTAATTGTATGCTCAACTGTTTTAGATAAAATTAAACATCAATATTTCGTGCATGCGTGCGTTCGTGCGTGCGTGTGAGCGTGCGGGTATTAGTATGTGTGTGTGCACGCGTGCGTATGTACTTGAATCGATAAATGATTTCTAAAATTAATGTGTAGGCGGGTGATTATTCACAAGACATAGACCCTTAACGTAATTTTCATATGGTACCAGCGTGACAGTGTGTATGATAAGTCTTGTCTTTTGAATTCCTGGCATAATCCACTTGAAGAGATTCTATACTGTTAAAGTCTAGCCAAATTTACCCACAAGGTAACAGGGTGCAGCCAAAGCTAAAGAATATAGCATTTGTCCATGATGCAACAAAGTGTGATTGAACGCCGGACATCGTAGCTGCGAAGCGAACATCGCAAGCACAGATTAGGCCGTGTGTGTGTGAGAGAGAGAGAGCGTCCAGCTACCCACATTATATATATATATATATATATATATATATATATATATATATATATAAGATAACAGGGTAACACCATAAGTGGGAGAGGTCAGGAAGGTAAAGGAAGAAGGTGAAATAAAATTAATTAAAATAAAATAAAGAAAGATAATTTGAGGTATGAGGAGATTTAATTTACGTGATAGATTTAGGAATATAAAAGGTTTATGGATATATAAGTAGATATAAAAGTAAATAGCTATATAAATAAGTGGACAAACAGAACACATTATATTTATACACACACACAGACACACATTGATATATATATATATATATATATATATATATATATATATATGTATGTGTGTGTGTGTGTGTGTGTGTGTGTGTGTGTGTGTGTGTGTGTGTGTGTGTGTGTGTGTGTGTGTGTATACACAAAGTAACAAACAAACAAAGATTGTTTTTAAAGCTTTTAACTATTCAGGATAATTATTTTTCAATAAGAAAGCGCTTACACACAACATACGTACCATACAAAAACTTCTTCCTCAAAAGGTTGTAATTTTGTTTCTCAAATATTTTTTTTTTTTAATAGTTAATAACTTTAACAAAAATATTTCTTTGGATACTGGATGGTATTAAGGTATTTTTTAAAAATACTTTTGAATACACACACGTGCGCGCGCGCATAGAGAGGGGCTTGTTAAAAAGAAACCGACAGAATAAGTATCGAACTTAAAAAATAAAAAAAAGGGTTGGGGCAATGTGCTCGACTAAAATCTTTCACTATACATATGTCAGGGCGGTGAGCAGGCAGAATCGTTAGCAAGCAAGGCAAAATGCTTTACGGCATTTCACCCGTCTTTACGTTTTAAGTTCAAATTTGGCTGAGGCCGACTTTTCCTGTTATGCTTTTGGGGTTGATAAAATAAGTAACAGTTGAGCACTAGGGTCGATGTAATTGATTTAACCAAGACTCGCGAAATTACTGGCTTTGCACCAAAATTTAAAACTAATACATGTGTGTGTGTGTGTGTGTGTGTGTGTGTGTGTAGATATTTACATATACGTATGTGTATGCATATATATATTTATATATATATATATATATATATATATATATATATACATATATGCATATATATATATATATATATATATATATATATATATATATATATATATATATATATATATATATATATATATATATATATATATATATATATATACATATACACATATATATACCTGTATATATATATTTACGTAGGCATGCATACATTTATATGTGTGTGCAAATATATATATATATATATATATCAAAAGTCTATTGAACAGTGTCAACCCAAACATACAGTTCACAATGGAGTACAACCAAAAGGAGCTCCCATTCTTGGATATACTAATTAAAAAAGTAAACCTAAAAATAGAAACGGACATATTTTACAAACCCACAGACGCCAAACAATATCTACTATTTGATTCATGCCACCCAAGACACACCAAGATAAATATCCCCTTCAACCTTGCAAGAAGGATATGCACAATAGTGTCAGAACAAAATACTAGAGACTATAGACTACAAGAACTCAAAAACACACTAATTGACAGACGCTACCCAGTTCAACTCATAGAGGATGGAATCAGACGTGCATCACAAATTAACATAGAAAGCTTAAGAAAAGTTAAACACAGCAACACACCTTCCCCGAAAATACTGCCGTACATATCCACATACAACCCCAGAAACAAAGAAGCCTTCATCATCATCACCCAAAACATACCAATGCTACATAAGGACCCCAAATTAAAGGAAATTTTACACACACACAAAATCATTAAAAGCTATAAACAACCAAAATCACTGAAAAAGATCCTCACAAAAGCAAAATTATTTTCCAAAATAACAGATGCAAAAGTAAAAAAATGTGGTCGTCCAAATTGCGCAACATGCCCAAACATTCTAGAAGGTTCAGAATTCCTCTTCAAAGAGGGACAAAAATTCACAGTTAAATCTGACTTTACTTGTGCCTCAGAACACCTTATTTATGTAATAAGATGCTCGGGCTGCCACAAAAACTACATAGGGTCCACAGGATTATCGGTAAGACGCAGATGCACTCTGCATCGACAGCAGATTGCATGCCCAGAATACCGAATGATACCTCTTAGTGAGCATATTGAGAAATGCGCAAAACAAATGCTACCACAATTTATAATCTTTCCTTTCTATCAATGTGCCATTAGAACACCAACAGAAATTAGATTAAATAAGGAAACCTTTTTCATTCAAAAATACAAACCCAAACTTAACCATTGCTAACACATTTAAATAAGGAAATTCATCACCCCACTGAGAGGGGAAAAATATAGAACAAAACCATGGTAAATTAATCAAATTCTACCAGCTCCTAGATTTCGATTATCTCCCTTATACCGGAAGAAATCCCTAATTACCTCCCCCTATCTAGAACTTTTCTTTTCAGACTGGAGCGAACACATCTTACAATGAAGTAGAGAAATTTGAAAAGACAACATGAAACCGGTTATTTCTCCAAATACAATGTTTATATACCAAAAAAATTTGATAACATTTTTCTGACATAATTTAAATATATACTTTAACCATGTAACACAAGCCTTCTGTAGTTTTTTCACTCTTATTATCTTTTATACATCCAACCACGTGCTTTCACATACCAACTTTCTCACCTATATATATATATATATATATATATATATATATATATATACATATGTATATATATACATGTATGTATATATACATATATATATATATATATATATATATATATATATATATATATATATATATATATATATACGTATGTATGTATACATGCATGTATATATATATGTGTATAGTGTCTATATATATATGTATATATATATGTATATATATACATATATATAAATCGATAGATAGATAGATAGATAGATAGATAGATAGATAGATAGATAGATAGATAGATAGATAGATAGATTTAGGCCTAGGAGTGGCGGTGTGGTCCGTGTGGCACCATGGGCAAGTGTCTTCTACTATAGCCTCGGGAGTGGATTTGGCAAACAGAAACTGAAAGAAGCCCGTCATATATATATATAGGTATGTGTGTGTGTGTGTGTGTGTGTGTGTGTGTGTGTGTGTGTCGCTATGTTAGAGAAAGTGCACGCACGCAGGTGGGTGTATGGATATGTATGTGAGTATGAGTGGGTGAGTGTGTGTATCCATGTACGGGTGTGTATGTATGTACAGGAGTTGGACAAAATAATGGAAACACCTAGCATCATAGCATCATAATTTTGAAATATCTATAAAACCGTCAAAAGTTTGTTTATTTTTATGTTATTTGATTTATTATTAGTGTTGCTTAATATGTTTTGATAAAATTGCTGTTTCTTTTCAGATATCATCAGAAAAAGGTAATTAAAATTCATTAAAATGACAGATCTATCGAACTTACAAAGAGGTCAAATTGTTGGTGCTCGTATGGCAGGAGCTAGCGTAACGAAAACATCCGAAATGTTTGGTGTATCAAGAAGTATTGTCTTGAAAGTAATGACAGCCTTTGAGAAAGAGGGAAAAACCTCCTCGTCGAAACAAAACTCCGGAAGAAAACCAAAACTTTCAGATAGGGACCGTCGGACTCTTACACGAATTGTTAGAAAGGATCACAAAAGTACAGCTCCCAAAATTACTGCAGAGCTTAATGATCACCTCGAGAACCCAGTTTCCACAAAAACTGTTCGCCGGGAGCTGCACAAAGCCTGATTTCACGGGAGGGCTGCAATCAGAAAACCACTACTTTCAAGAACAAACGTTGCAAAGCGTTTAGAGTGGAGTAAAAACCTACAGAATTGGTCCCTAGAGCAGTGGAAGAATGTTATTTTGTCAGACGAGTCATCCTTTACCTTATTTCCGACCACCGACCGAGTATACGTGTGGAGGCAGCCAAAAGAAACATTTGACCCAGACTGCCGTTAAACACGGAGGAGGATCTGTGATAATCTGTGGGGCTATATCTTGGAATTCTGTTGGCTCAATTGTTTCCCTTCATGGCAGAATTAAGAGTCAAGACTATTTAAGCATTTTATCCGATCAAATTCATTCTATGGTTGCGGAACTGTTTCCGGAGGGAAACGCAATCTTTCAGGATGATAATGCACCAATTCACACAACTGTTACTGAATGGCACGAGGAACATTCTAGTGAAGTTGAACATCTTATCTGGCCACCACAGTCCCCAGATCTCAATATTATTGTACATTTATGGTGCATTTTAGAAAAACAAGTAAGGAGTCGATATCCTCCACCTTCATCACTGAAAGAACTGGAGAGTGTTTTAGCTGAAGAATGGACAAAAATTCCTTTGGAAACAATTCAAACTTTGTACGAGTCCTTACCTCGTAGAATTCAAGCTGTAACTATTGCCAAAGGCGGGCCTACCCCATATTATAATTAATTTGTTTGAAATTTTAAGGTATTTCTATTATTTTGTCCAACCCCTGTATGTATGTTTAGCTAAATAAACAGATGAAAAAACTCAATACGTGAAACGAATTACAGGTATAGCAGAGAATGCCACAAGATTTACTCAAGGCTCGAGAATTTCATAGAAAAGGATTTTTCTTACGGAAAGCTTCTAACTCTGAAGTATTCCGGAGAATAACACCGGATTTACTCAAGGCAGTGGTTCTCAGCCATTTATTGCCTATGGACCCCTTTAATTCCTATTTTGTCCAGATGCCCCCCTCTCATACTCATTCAATCCTTAAATAAATTCTATTATATTTTTATAGATGAATATTATTAGAAATTGTATGAAAAAAAATTGCTAAAATATTTTGTGTATTGTTGAAATATAACCAATTTATTGAACCTAAATTTTGACAACAAAATCTTATATGAATTCCAAGGATCGTGTTGCGAATCACTGTTCGAGAATTTCCTGGAAATGGACTTTTGAAACAGAAAATTTTAGACATTCGGTTAACTCTCTTCGTATTTCAGTGAACACTACGAACATACTTTCGTGGGCACGCGCGCAAATTTGTATGTGCAATTACGTATGAGTATATAACGTATAAACATGAACACATAGATACATCTATAACTTTGCCCTCAAAAGATATTTAAAGATTTTACAGTGTATGTTATGTAATTAATTGAATGCAAATACTGACTCAAATATATTTACATAGAGGCATTCAGGTTCATATACACATATGAGTACAAATTTTGTTGTACTCACCTAGGACACGTTCATATATACATAAACATTCGCTCGCGCACGCACACATACACGCACATACATATACATATGTGTGTAAACCTATGTCTATCACTAGACATTAATGTTTGTGAATATGTATATGTCCGTGTGTGTGAGTATGCGTGCGCACACATGAGACATTAATAACCCTGTCCAGGGGAGTGGTGACACAATATCACAATGTACTCCCTTGTAATATCAGCTAATGATTCGGTTAATTATAGTTTAAATGAGTTCAGGGTTAAACTTGACACTAACATCACATCACACAACACGTAACCCCGACCATCTCTCTCTTTCTCTCTCTCCTCCTCTCTCTCTCCCTCTCTCTCCCTCTCTCTCTCCCTCTCTCTCCCTCTCTCTCTCTCTCTCTCTCTCTATCTATCTATCTATCTCTATACACACACACATGCAGGAACACACATCTACTCATTCATATATTTATCTATCTTTCCATCTGCAATTAGATGTCTGTCGTTTTCTCAATATATCATGTATATATTGTTCATTAAGGCAGACAAATACTTATATACATACATGTGAAAAACAGCTTATATATATACACACATACATTTAACATTACATACATACATACATATGAATACAAGAATTTTAATGGATATAAAGTTCCAGTATATAGTACAACTGTTTTTTCGCTCGTATATGAGCTAAGGATTAATAAAATTTGGTCATTTAGACAAGCAAATTCATAATTCAGATGTATGACATGAGATATTATTCCATTCAAATAACCACATATTTATCTTAAGACATAGATGATAAGAATATAGAAATATAAGAATATAAACACAAAAAAATAAAAGAAAAAACATAAAAATATATAACGAGTACCATGAAAGCATAAAATATAGTTAAAATACATTACAGGAGGCGATTGAAAGGATATATATGTGCGTGTGTGTGTGTGTGTGTGTGTGTGTGTGTGTGTGTGTGTGTGTGTGTGTGTGTATGCATGTATGTATGTATGTATGTATGTATGTATGTATGTATACATGTATACATACATGTATATATATATGTATATATATAAGTATATATATAAGTATATATATATATATATATATATATATATATATATATAAGTTTAAAGGGCCATATAATCCTGGCAATTACTGTGTTCCTCTGGCTGTAAATATCTGTTTAATAAAATTATAGTTCAGGAACGTCTCCGTTCTCCTTATCATTATTAATACTATATATAGTATGTATATATATATATATATATATATATATATATATATATAAACATATGCAGACATACTTAAATATATATGTATATATACATATATGTATGTATATGTGTATATGCGTGTATATATACATATATGTATCTACATGTGTATATGCGTGTATATATATTTATATACACACACATATATATGCATACTTATATATATATGCATATGTATGTATATATATGTATATATATATGTATATATATATGCATATATATGTGTATTTATATGTATATATATGTATATATATATATATATATATATATATATATATATATATGTGCAGATATATATATATATATACATACGTACGTAACTGCATACATACATACATACATACATACATGTATGCATGCATAGGTGTGATCTATAGTTGTAAGCATACACACAAACATATATATATATATATATATATATATATATATATATATATATATATATATACGTAATTGAGTCTGACAAGTGGCCTATACGGCTAAGCGCTTTTATAGGTGCGAAACGAACGATCACTCTGCGTGTTCTACACACACACACACACACACACACACGTATATATATATATACATAGAAAGAGAGAGGAAGAGGACGTGAAAGAGAAAGGGAGAGAGAGAAAGAGAGATGTATGTATGTACGTATGTGTATATGTATGTATGAAAAATTGTTCATTTGTTTTATGCATCTGAAATAGGCGTAAAAGCCTTTACGCTTTTTACAGCGCAAACCTGCATTTAATTTTTACAGGAAATGCTTTCGCTTATTCTTGACATAAGATAATGTACTAAAAAATATGCCTAAGTGTCGTATTAGATACGATTCAGATGTCAATTTTGATAGAACTGACAGATCGCCATTATCCTGGGGCCAAACAATATGCCACTTGCTGCTCTCTTAACCTGACTGCAGATATTGCAAGATCGTTGTTATCGGCTTTTAATGGCGCTAACTTTGAAAAATCTCCGAAAATGATGATGGAAAAAAGACCATCTTTAAATTATTTTTAAGACTATATTTTCTAGATTATATTCATGAACGAAACACTTGACTGTGTGATTAAGAAGCTTGCTTTGCAGCCAAATGATTTCAAGTTCAGTCCTACTGCGTGGTACCTTGGCCAAGTGTCTTCAATCATAGACCCGGGCCATCCAATTACCTTGTGAATAAATTTGGTTGGCAGAAACTACGCGAATTCCGTCGTTTGTGTGTGTGTGTGTGTGTGTCTTTATGTTTGTGTATATCCCCACCTGCTCCCGTTTGACTGGTGTTATTTTGTTTACATTGTCAAACGAGGCCGATAGAATAAGTACTAGACTTTAAATATACATTGGATTCGATTTGTTCGACTAAACCCTTGAAGGTGGTGCCCCAGATTGGCCGCAGTCCAATGATAGAACTAGTCAAAAGACAAAAGAATGGTATGAGAAAACACAACACGACTCTCAAACAAAAATTACTCGTGTAGAGTAATCAAAACTGCGAGTACTTATTCAGAATCGAAACTGCATCTCTCGTCGCCGTTCCTTTGCAATTACTTTTATACTATTTATCAATGTCGGCTTACAGTTCCCACTTTTTCTGAAAACCAGAAACGAATACTTAGATTTATTATCTTTTTATCTCCTCCGATATACAGTTAATGTTTCACCTGCATATTTTGACTTCGCTTCGCTCAGATGCAAGTCTCTTAATTCGTGACTTAGTCAAGGGAGGTTGAATTCATGACCTTTATTGTAGTGCCGTGTTGGATAACTGACAGGGAGACGGTTTTTCTTAGTGTAAAGAACTGGTATAAATATCAAATAACAAAAGAGTGGACGCCGGTAAAGTCAACCAAGGGCCAGCTGGTTGTTTTATAAGCAAACTTACACAAACATACACATATACATATACACGTACACACACACACACACACACCTGATGAAGGAAAATGTTCTCTATGTGGCTTGTGTGTTTTCTTGTCTACGTTTTGTTTGCAATGTCCTGTACCCAGATATGCACCTATACATACAGGTGGATGTCGGTATGCACATACCTGTACGTATATATGCATATACTCATTTACTATTTGTTTTTACATGACCGAACGCAGCGTCACCAATTTGTAAGTAGTTATCGCAACTTTATATTTTCCGACGCTACTCTATCTCTTTCTCTTTCTCTTTCTCTTCCTCTATCATTTTTCCCCCCTCTCGTTCTTCCTCTGTTTACTACTACGTATCTCTCTTTACCCCTCTCGTTCTTCCTCTGTTACTACTACGTATCTCTTTTTCCCCCCTCGTACTTCCTCTCTTCCTCTTTTCCTCTCGTTGCTCACCTATTCTTCTACTTCCTCCCTTTGTTTCTCCCTCTACCACTCTCTCTCTTCCCCTTACACCGGCATGGTCACATGCTTCCGGTCAATAATCCTTTTCTTCCTTGGCTATCGCCGAGCAAACACGCGAACTTACTTCGTCCCCACTTTCAAGTTCGTGCCTCACAGCGTTCATACACACATAATTTTTCCCGTCTGGCCGTAAAGCCTTTTCTGTTTGTTTTCCTGTCTTGTTTTTTGTCCGGCACTACATTCCTCCATGGCAAGGTTTAATTTGTGTATACAAATTTAATTTGCGGTCCATGGGAAGAGCCGTTTTAACGATGCGTCCTACCCAGCTCTTCGAAACGCCGGTGTTAAAACGGGGGTAGCTGATGAAGGAAAATGTTCTCTATGTGGCTTGTGCGTTTTCTTGTCTACGTTTTGTTTGCAATGTCCTGTACCCAGATATGCACCTATACATACAGGTGGCTGTCGGTATGCACATACCTGTACGTATATATGCATATACTCATTTACTATTTGTTTATATATATATATATATATATATATATATATATATATATATATATATATATATATATATATATATATATATATATATATATATATAGTTGAAATTTACAGAAAAACAAAAGACGAAGACAGGTGTATAAACAACAAACAGGTGTATTAGTTTTACACTCATAAAAGTGAAGAAGTCTTTTACGTTACGAGTGTAACGCTCTTCAACAGAAAGGAGCACGAGGAAATAAACAGAGAAAGAATGAAGAAACTTTAGGAGCCAACGGTCAATCATATATATATATCGATGGCCCGATAACTGAAGAGATGGTGGCGTGGGTTTCCGCCCCGACATCCGAAACTCGGAGTTTTATCATGGCTACCGAATAATTGTCACATATTATATTTACAGATATATATGTGTGTGTGTGTGTGTGTGTGTGTGTGTGTAAGGATGTTATTGTTTACAATAATATCAAGTGGCATAGCAAGCGTAAAAAAAAATACCATAAGGTTAAAAAATTATTAATTAATAATAACGGGTGCTACAAATAGCACCAGCACGACAGAAGACAACTACAACCACAAATTTTCACTGATACCCATTAATTGAAATCAGGAGAATAAGCAGAAATTCTAAGCTCCCGTACCAATAACAAAAAGAATTCAACTGTCTATTTCAAGCAATGTACGCGATGACCGTTTTTAATACCGGGCAGTTTCTATGACCCTTGGGTCAGTAAGACTCACTGATGAGAACTAAGTAATATTTTCACAAAGATTGAAATCGTGACGGTACGGGTATCTCTGGCCTTTCAATTTAGTATTCTTTTCGTTATTGGTACGAAGGCTTAGAATTTCTGCTCATTCCACTAATTTCAATTAATGTGTATCAGTGAAAATTTGTGGTTGTAGTCCTCTTCTAACTATAGACGTATATACTTATATACATCTATATATATATAGATATATGTATCCCCCTACCTAAAGTATCCCAAAGTATCCACCTACCTAAATCACATTTGTTATTTTACCTCAAATCAACCCTGATACAGCAAACCTATAATGAAAGACATTCCAGCCCGGTAAAAATCCCTGCCATTAATTTGGTGTGGATGTGTAATATAAAATAATTCAATCACAACATATATTTAAATTAAACATGACAAAAATTGAAATGTTATCATCACTTACATGGAAAAATTGAAATATTATCTTTCAGTACTTTATAAGGTAAAATTTTAAATTATTAATTTACACATTATTAATTATCGTATAACAGCAATGCCTGGAAAAATCATGGATTACATGGAAAAATGCGAGCATGAAAAGTAATATTCTTAAGATTATAAACCTGGAAATGTACAGGACAAGTTATTACACCTGTAAAAGTATAGGACAAGCTATTACTTCTAGTAAAGAAAAGAATAAGAAACTTTTTACTTAAAATATTGCAACTAAAATTAAAATTTGAATATTAAAAATTATTTTATTATAGTTTACAAATAACACTATACTTATTTAAGTAGAATTTGGCTAATTCAATACAGAAAAATACAGAAAAAAGTGACTAATTAGACAAACTCACAAATTAGCTGAATAGTTTTGTACAATAAATATAAAAGATGAGAACTGTAAAGAGGGATAAATTAGAAGAACTGACATTCTTTGCTGCAGTATTTCAAGCAAAAAGTTTCTTATTCTTTTCTTTACTAGAAGTAACAGCTTGTCCTATACTTTTACAGGTGTAATAACATGTCCTGTACTTTTCCAGGTTTATAATCTTAAGAATATTACTTTTCATGCTCACGTTTTTCTATGTAATATATATATATATATATATATATATATATATGGGAGAATGTACGAAAAAACAACAACAGACGAGGACAGGTGGTGTAAATAACAAAAGGATGTATTAGTATGTATTATATACATATATATATATATATATATATATATATATATATATATATATATATATATATATATTATAAGGTTTTTAACTTTTAAATTTCCTCTGGAAAATTATATATATATATACATGCATACATATATACATACATATAGGTATATACATACACACACACACATATATATATATATATATATATATATATATATATATATATATTTATTTATATATATTATAAGCATCTATATTTATATATATATATATACATATATATATATATACATATATACATCTATATATATATATATATATATATATATATACGACGGGCCTCTTTCAATTTCCGTCTACTAAATCCACTCACACACACACATACATATGAATTGAATTGAATTGAACCGGTTTCCACCCATGAGCTGTGGCCATACATATGTATGTATATTTTTGTATTATGTATATATAATAAATGTACACACATATAATATACTTGTGTGTGTGTGTGTGTGTGTGTGTGTGTTTATATCGAAAGCGTCCATCATGGAAATCGGCATGGAGCTCTATCCTGACCATTTAGATCCCAAATTTTGCAATCCTTTCAAGACTAAGCACTTCGGAAGATTCTTTCCCGATCTTTGACACGCAGCCTCATTCCCTACCGAAGTCAATTACCGCAGTTTTCTAGCAAGATTAGTAGAGCATTTCTTGCAGAAGATTGGTTTGGAATACAAACAACTGAAGAAAGCCATTAGGGAGATAGCTATAGCCATTGAGAGAAACTCAAGTAAGTTGTAGCTGACAAGAGACTGTAGATGTAACCCTTATGTAGTTGAAGACTAATTCAGTCCTCGTCCCGTTAAGGCGAAGTGTACAAATTAAGCGACCTTGAGTTATTTGCTGCATACACATATATACAGATGTTTCAAATAGTACGATCAGGAGAAGTGCTTGCAACACCTTTAAGTAGCTCCTGCAGTTTCTGGTTAGAGCAACGCATATTTAATGTTTATTTTATCTATGTTTATGTATATACATAATACATTAATGCATATGCACATACACATGTGTACAGATATGCAGACATGTACATATTATATAGGCAGGGTTAAAAATCCAAGCTGTGTCCTCTTGAAACACATCTTTATTTACAATTTGATTTGTTCTTCATTCTTTGTCCAAACTATCTCTACGACTCGCGACTATTGTTTCTGTAGATAAACGCCTAATCCAAATGTAAATTTTGTATTATTTGATTCTCTGTCTGAAGAATTTCTAGTAGGAAATTTCTTATATGTTTATCCAACATGTACAACTCCTATTAGTAAATGAAACATGTGTAACGGTGAAGAAATAATAGCAATAAATTATTCCAACTATCTGTTTTGATACATGCATGTAGATGAATACAGATAGGTAGACAGTCAGACAGAGACACAGACAGACAGACAGACAGACAGACAGACAGACAGACAGATAGATAGATAGATAGATAGATAGATAGATAGATAGATAGATAGATTGATAAATAGATAGATAGATAGATAGATAGATAGATAGATAGATAGATAGATAGATAGATAGATAGATAGATAGATAGATTGATAAATAGATAGATAGATAGATAGATAGATAGATAGATAGATAGATAGATAGATAGATAGATAGACATAAATATATATAAACATGCAGACACAGATACATTCGTAGAGGTTCACCCCAATAAATACGCAAAGAGACATGCAGACACGCATGCATGCATGCACACACACATGAATACTTATATGCATGCTTACATACATATATGAACGCATTCATGCATGCAGACTCAGATACATACATTAATGCATTCATGACATCATGTAGGTATATGTATTTATGTTTTGTTTTTGGTATAAACGGACAGAAAGATAAGTGTTGTTTCTTATCTGGATGTTTACGTCTAGAAATGTATTTTTTCTGATGTTATATTTATTCCTGAATGATGTGTAAAGAAATTTTGATTTATTAAGTCTCTTAATGAATTCTTTATACTGAAATATATATTGAAGAAGATAAATATGTTCATTTGAATATATACGTTTTTGCGTCGTAACTCCTTTATTATTATTAATATAACCAAAAGGATCGATTCTTGAAGAGTCTGCATACCTTCACTGTCGTTTCTTTCTGCTATTTTGGTGATGATTTTTTGAGTTAGCTTGCCAATTATTTTTGTTGGTAGTTAATTTATAATATATTGATTGATATATATATATACGTATAAAACTTTCGCTGGTTCTGTATGCATTTACTACAAAGGTTCAGTACACGAAACAACTGAAACAAGCAAACCAAATAAGAAAACAATAGTGGACAACATTTCCATACTCGACAGAAATCACAACAAAAATTAGCGATTAATGATGAAAACAATACTCATAGCCAAGCAAATCTAATGAAACACACGCAGACAAGCAGACAGACCGACCGACCGACAGACAGACAGACAGACAGACAGACAGACAGGCAAGCAGGCAGGCAGACAGACTGACGGACAGACAGACAGATAGACAGACAGACAGACAGACAGACAGATAGATAGATAGATAGATAGATAGATAGATAGATAGATAGATAGATAGATAGATAGATAGATAGATAGATAGTTTTGTTCATTTTCTTCTCAACCGAAAACTTCCAAATAAATGTTTGTATTTTTTTATTTTTTACTTCTTATAAAAAGTAAGATATTTCTTCATATGTATGTAAATACGCATGTATACAATTATGTATGAATAATACACGTACGCGTTTATGTATATACGTATGTACTATGCATTTATGAAGGTATGAAAATATGTATTCATGCATATACGTATTTCTACGGTAGAATATTGTCGCCTGAAATGCAAAAAAAAAAAAAAAAATAGCAGCCAATTTAAAATAGGAAATAGTATCAGTCGCTAATTTATGTATTGGAAATAAATGTAATTCCCCTTTTGTACAACTAAAAGTTATGAAATCCTACGTGCAAATCCACACTACTCGCCAACAAACATGCCAAACGAATTCACACTTACCGACACAGAATATTTAAAACACTTAAACATAACAAACTCTATGATATACTCTAACAGATACCCGTATTATTTATACAATCTGCAGTTAAATCCTCTTTAATCCGTTGCCATTATTTGTTACTATTTATAGCTACTAACTGTTTTAGTTGTATACATAAACTATTACACTTATACCTCTATAGCTCTCTATCATTATGTAACCCGGGTAATTTTAATATTAAGGGCACCAAGCGAAGGTCGAGATCTGCACAACCGTGTATATACCAAAAACAAACACACCCGTATATATACCCATGCATATATAGACATATTCATACACTTACATATACATGTACATGCACACATCAATATACACATGCGTATATATCTATACAGGTGTATGAAATTATATACCCATGCACACCGGTATGCAGTTTCAGGATCAAATATAAGTTCCAGATCCCAAATAGGGAAGGTTCAACGTATGGTGTTTACATAAAGGAATAAACCATTTGTATTCTTTCTTTAACTCATTCATGTTTTTTCTTTGTGCAGGTTGCACTGGTAACCAGTTGGAGGAGGATCTGCCTGGGGTTAAAAGGTAGTAACGTCGAACAGCCATATTGATGTGGCGACAAGCATTACTTTTCAATATAGTTATTACTTTCATCTCTTACTGAGATTTTCTGTCTACTTTGCTTGTTACATATGTGTGTATGAGTATGTGTGTGTGTGTGTGTGTGTGTGTGTGTGTGTGTGTGTGTGTGTGTGTGTGTGTGTGTGTGTAACCATAACACTCGACTCTTAGCACCAAGCCCTGTTTTGAAATTTTCATCTGCGCCATCATACATGCATACATACACACATACATACATGCATACATACATACATACATACATACATACATACATACATACATGTACATCCATACAGGCTTTAGCTTCCCTTTGTAACATGCATTATACTTATTTGGAGTGTTTTTATTGTTTTTTCTATCTATCTTAAACCTACCGATCCATCTCCCACTCCCATGTTATAACACAACTCTAAAATACTGTATCTACACAAAAAATAACTACTGATTTATTGGAACTATTGTATTGATGATAATATACTATTATGTACGTTAATAATGCGCTTTCTGAAGCAATGCTAATTTTAACAATCAATACTTGCACTGTTGATAGGTAAACAGTTATATATTAATACTGTATACACCCTCTCTAATCCCTTTCATTTTCCACTATTCCTTCCTTAGATTTTCCAAATCTAACATTGATATATATTCATGTCCCAACAGATTTACTTTTAGTTAAATGTACACGTGGTTAACCAGATTATTTATTTTCATTTATATGACATTGTACTCATAATCCTTACACACATTTCCCCTTACTACTTATACCCCTTCCATTATTTTTCATCCCATAATACATTTTATTAGATATAGTTCGAGGTTTTCTTTAATTTTTTTTTTACCTTAGTTTCTACAATTTAGATATTTATACCCACCTTAATTTTAATCATTATTTGCAAGATTTACCCTTGTACACTTAACTACAAGGAGACAACTACTGTGAAGCAAACCGTCACAATAAAAAAATTATTATCGCATTACCTGTTTAAATCGCTCCATTCCAATTACTGCAAGCCTAGACATTCTTCTTTTATTGTGAAGTGCATGCCACTTCTGCTCTAAATATTTTTAATATAGCCATTTTAAACACACTGTCATCATTAGTTGCACAAGAAACACGCAAAGAGCACGTTATAGTTATTAGATTTCTGTCAATCTATTATAATATTCGGCTACTGTCCATTATAGCTATGGAATAAAATCGAAGACAACCTGCTGTACATAAATATTAGTCGTAAGACGGTTCTCTTATGGAAAGAAATCGAAAACAATCTGTTATACATACATATTCGTGAGGATATGATAAACTATGGAGCGAAATCGACGAAAATCTATTATAATATATACTAGTCGTAGGTTGATTGATAAACTATGGAACGAAACTAGACATTTTATGCATTTAACATCCATATTATTTATACTGACTGATAAATAACTTTAGATTAAGTATATATATATATATATATACTTTTCAGCTTTCAGTCGTCGTAAAGTTATCATTGGTATTAACGTATATATTTTTAAGTGCATCGCTCACTTTTATCGTATTTTTTTTAACGCCCACTGTGTAAATTTTTTTTAAACACATCAGAACCTAATAAGGATTACATAAATTACAACAGCAGTAAATATATTTATATACATATATATTCATATATAGATAAACTAATTAATATATATCTTATCCTCTCTCTCTCTCCCTCTCTCCCCCTCTCTCTCTCTCTCTCTCTCTCTCTCTCTCTCTCTCTCTATATATATATATATATATATATATATATATATATATGTATATGTATATATGCAGATATATATACACGAATACGTGTATACACACACACACACACACACACACACACACACACATATATATATATATATATATATATATATATATATATATATATATATATATATATATATATATATATATATATATATATATATATATATATATACAAAATGGAACAAGAACGCAAAACACCCAGACAATTAGGTGATACAAGAAAGGGACAACCAGATATATATATATATATATATATATATATATATATATATATATATACTTTATTAATAAAGCTGCAAAGACAACACAAAAGCTGTTACTCAGAGTTTCACGTTCCCTTTCGTCGGACAGTTTTGGTTGAAAATCTCAACCAAAACTGTCCGACGAACGGTGATATGAAAATAACAGTTTTTGTGATGTCTTTGCATCTTTATTAATAACAGTGTAGCCAAACGGCGGTGCTCCAGCATGGCCACAGCTATGAGCTGAAACTACAAATAAAAAAAAGCATATTACTCTACCTCCAGTATTCGGGTACTTTTTTTTCAATCTTGTTTCACATTTATATGCTTACTCTAGGATATATATATACGCGTATACACGTATATGTACATTTATATGTACATATATTTATCTATATACTTATGTATATCTATATATATAGTTATATGCATGTATATACACAGATATATATGCATATATATGCAAACATATACACGAGCACATGTACACACGTACACAAATATGTAATCACAGGCATATATATGCACACACACACAGACACACACTAATATACTCATACATTTATGTATATATATATACATATATGTGTATGTATACACAGACATATTTTATATATTTATAAACATATATCACGTACGTATGTACAAGCATACGTACGCACATGAATGAATGTATACATACGAAATGAATGAATATATACATACGAAAGATTCCCATAAGATTTCTATCAGCAAAATTTTTCCCACACTATATTGGTCAAGCTGAGACTATAGTTTCGATGAAGCAAAAGTGTTCCCTACTTCAGATTTAATATCAATCACGTGTCGATTTTGCCTTTCATCCTTTCGGAGTCGATAAAATAAGTACTAGTTGAGGACTGGGATCGATTTAATCGACTAAACTCTTCCTCTGGAGTTGCTGGCTTTGTACTTATGGTAGAAAAGATTTTTATCATTATTGTTAAGGCGGCGAGCAAAGCATTTTGTCCCGTGTGCTTCACAATTCTGCCAGCGAACCGCCTTAATAATGATAATCTTTTCTACTATAGGTACAAGGCCTGAAATTTGGGAACTGGGTCTAGTCGATTACATCGACCCGAGTACTTAACTGGTACTTATTTAATCGAGCCCGAAAAGATGAAAGGCCAAGTCGACCTCGGGGGAATTTGAAGTCAGAACGTAAAGACGGACGAAATGCCGCTAAGCATTTTACCCAGCGTGCTGACGATTCTGCCATACCAACAACAACGATATAAACAGCAACAACAATAATACTCTCTTTCGTTAACTACAAAGTATTGCTAAAAAAATATGGAGGACAGTCACAACTATACAGTATGGGATTACATAAATCAAGATAAATCACAAAATCAAAAAAAAAAAAAATCAAAAGAAAACTTTCTCCAAAGCAGAAGGGAGATTTTCGAAAGCTACACTTTTCGAAGCCCTGTTCATGTTTCGAAACCATGTTCTAAAATCTTCACAGCCTTGGTTTTTTATCGCATTCTGAAAAATAATTTTTTTATATACACATGCTGATTTATGACCTACGTTGGACTCCTTATTCGCATAATCACCAAACCTGGAGCTTAACTATCGTTTATCCATAGCGCTTACTCAGCATTACCTGACACTTTTGGCTCTTATTGACACTTTTACCTCCCATAACCTCTACATATATATATATATGTATGTATGTATGTATGTATGTATGTATGTATATATATATACACACCCACACATATACATGATATGATATGTGTGGTGTGTGTGTGTGTGTGTGTGTGTGTGTGTGTGTGTGTGTGTGTACATACATATACAAAGTTTTTATGTAGTTAAGAAAAGAAAATATTCAACTGAATAAACTGCACAACATTTTCATCTTTCTAAAGCGGCGAGCTGGCAGAATTGTTGTCGAGTCGTACAAAATACTTAGCAGCATTTCTTTCGATTTTACTTTCTGATTTCAAATACCACCGAGGTCGACTTTGCCTTTAATTCTTTCAGGGTCGATAAAATAAGTACTATTTGAGCACTGGGGTTGACGTAATCGACTTACCACCTACGCAGAAATTGCTGGCTTAGTGCCAAAATTTATAACCAATATCCTCATCTTTCAAACCCTCAGAAAAAATGTTCGGAGAATTTGGAAACAGCTTTTTTAAATCTATTCAACGCGATCTGTTAATTAGTTGATTATTACTGTACTTCCACTATGAGTAATTACTAACCATCGTAACCTGTTTGTACACACATATAGACGTGTGTGTGTGTGTGTGTGTGTGTGTGTGTGTGTGTGTGTGTGTGTGTGTGTGTGTGTGTGTGTGTGTGTGTGTGTGTGTGTACACATACATACTTGCAGTTGGTCCGTGCAAATATTTCTCCAAAGTATATGCAAAATTGCTAAAAATACTCTGTTAATCATGTTCTATATATAATGCTTATGTGTAATGCAGCCATCTAATAAAACAGAAAAAAAATTCTTGTAATGTATTAGTGTGCCTTTTTTAATATGTCGTTGAGACCAAAGTGGAAATCGTCATTTTTTCAATAGATGTCCATGAGTTCTGAGTTCTAATAATTCTATGTAAAATGTCCTCGTCGAGAATTGCATCCCTGTTTAATATAACTCCAAATTTCGTTATATCAAGAATTAATAGGGGCTTTTCAAGAAAGGGCTGATTAAGGATAACAGCTTTATTGAGATTTATTGCAAGAACTAACATGTTACATACAAATGAAAGTTTATCGATAAGACTTTGAAGTTCTTTTTCATTGTATATTACAATATCACAGTAGCCGGCATCCAAGAGGTCTCTTATTAAGAATATAAAACATGTGTCAGAATCCAGCCATCTGAGGTTGAATGATGTAGCAGTTGTGCAATAATGCATGTAAATACCCAATGAACAGTTTTTGAAAGCTATCGGACAAAAAACTATTGCGAAATATATGTTAATATTGTAGGAGCAATTATATCCCCTTATTTCATACCATTAATGATTGAAAATTAATCTGATCATTTTTCACCATTTACAATACATGCTCTCGGATCTTCATGAAAGTGCTTGATAATATTTGTAAATATGCCAGAACAATTAATTTTTATGAGAATTGTCCATGGCGCATTAGGGTCGCTGAATCGAATACCTCAGTGAGGTTAAAAAATGGTAAAGGTCAAGTCTCTGCTTAATGTATTTCTCTTGTCGCTGAACATCATGTCATTGATTTTTTTTCTCAGAGCGAAAATGTGATTGAGACTCAGGAAGAAGGGATATTCCAACATGTTGAATGAACCTGTCAAGAATAATTTTGCTCAATATTTTCCCTGACAAAATAGTTAGTACGTCAGGCAAGATGTTTAGCGACATTTCGTTGGTCTTCATGTTCTGAGTTCAAATTCCGCCAAGGTTTACTTTGTCTTTCATCCTTTTAGGGTCGATAAAATAAGTACCAGTTGGACATTTGGGTCCACTTAATTAATTTGGCCCCTCACTAAAAGATGCCGGCCTTGTGCCAAATTTGAGGAGAGAAATTCTTTGAGAATTACCGTATATGTCTTCACTACCTTTTCTTGTGTACAAAACTTTCATCGGCGCATCTCTCCTACTGAGAGAGACTGTAATATTTTCCCATAGACTGTACATAAGTTTAAACTGACGGTCCAGAAACCTTTTTTTTTTAATTTCAGAATGTCTACCAGAATATCATTAATCCTGGAACTTTTTCCAATTTTTAAGTTTACACAACACAAATCTTACCTCATAAAAAATGGATGGAATACCAAAAAAGTATTTAAATGACAATTTCTGAACGAGTTCTAAAGGATCAGTCAATTCATGATTTAGCAGAACAAGAAAATATTTTTGCTACTATTAAGTGAAATTGTTTTGGTCTTAAATAAGGATTTTGTTATCCATAAACCTAATTGAAGAAAAGCAATTGAGCGAGTACCATAAACGTAATTTTAATAGAATAAAGTTCTGAATATCTCCTTTGTCGTGAAGGAAGCGAGCTGGTAGAATCGTTAGTATGTCTGTCAATGCTTCGCAACATTTCGTCCGCCTTTACGTTCTAAGTTCTAATTCCGCCGGGATCGACTTTGCTTTCATCCCAGTTGCTGGTCTTGTGCCAAAATTTGAAATCATTATCCTTCCTGTCATAAGGCAAAATGCTCAGCGGCATTTCGGTCGTCGCTACGTTCTGAGTTCAAATTCCACCGACGTCGACTTTGCCTTTCATCCTTTCGAGGTCGATGTAATCGACTAACCCCTCCCCAAAACTGCTGACCTTGTGTTAAAGTTCGAAACCAATATACTTTCTGTCATATGCTTCTAAAGATTACAGGTACATTCAAGCCACTACTTATTTTCAACGGTTCTCATTTCAGTCAGTCTTTGAATGAATAATTTTATATTGGGTCTCATAGAGTTATATACGCTTATATATATATATATATATATATATATATATATATATATATATATATATATATATATATATAAAACAAAGTAAAGTTGTAAGATACCGCACGAGTGGAAATATATATGAAAGAAGGTTTGAAAATGCAATTTTAAAGATGTTTATTCACTTGGCCGGTTTCACTTTTTTAGAAAAAATTGTCAAAAGTAAAATGTAAAGCTTCTTATAAGCTTTGTTGTGTTAAGTACTGGTTGTCACAAAAGTATTAAAATACATATATACATTCTTTGATAATAATAAGAAAATGTTAAAAACAGTTTACAAGAGAGTATTCAACAAAAAGTATTATGAGTTCAATAAAAATCATGTTTGTTTGGTAGTATATATATACACAGAAGGAGATATATTTAAGAATTTACAACCAAAAAAGAATATACTACCAAACAAACATGATTTTTATTGAACTCCTAATACTTTTTGTTGAATACTCTCTTGTAAACTGTTTTTAACATTTTCTTATTATTATCAAAGAATGTATATATGTATTTTAATACTTTTGTGACAACCAGTACTTAACACAACAAAGCTTATAAGAAGCTTTACATTTTACTTTTGACAGTCTTTTGCTAAAAAAAGTGAAACTGGTCAAATGAATAAACATCTTTAAAATTGCATTTTCAAACTTTCTTTCATATATATATATATATATATATATATATATATATATATATAATGTGAAGAAACAAAAGACCTGGTAATTCTATCTGCAAACATGACTCTGATTAGAGAAGTGTTTAAAGGACAACTGTACAGGATAGATACATAGATGTGTGTGTGTGTGTGTGTGTGTGTGTGTGTGTGTGTGTGTGTGTGTGTGTGTGTGTGTGTGTACACGTGTTTGCGTACATTTCTTAGAAAGATCGATGAAATTTATATAACTGACTTCATGTCAACAACTCCGTTTTCATGGACGTATGAAATACAATACCGTTTACTTGGATAAACAATTAAACGTTAGCCTCAGAAAGAGCAAGCAAAGAAAACCGAACTTACACGAAGAAATGCATACATAAACACACATATACAAACATACATACATACATACATACATACATACATACATACATAGATACATACATACATGCATACATACATACATACATACATAGACAGACAGATAGACAGTTAGATATAGATGAAGATATAAATATTACGTGAACGATATTTTGAAAAGTAAACACTTTAATCTTTAATTTCATGTGCGTGTGTGTGTGTGTGTGTGTGTGTGTGTGTGTGTGTGTGTGTGTGTGTGTGTGTGTGTGTGTGTGTGTGTGTGTGTGTGTGTGAAATTGATAAACTGAATATGATTTACGATAAAAAATATGCTGTTTCATTTGGATTAAAATACCCACGAACCTCTCACTACAGCCCACCTAGATTTAGCATCTCGGACTGTCACTCACTCCCATTCCGTTTGTTGTTTTAGTTCCCCGCTATCATTGAGACCAGAGTGTGAAACACTGCGCGTTTTATTATACTCGATATATATTTTATATATATATATATACTGCTGTAATAGAATTAATGGATATGTGGGGAAGATTTCGTCACACACACAAACACACATGCATATATACATACATACGTACACACTATAAACGATTACAATATTTGAGACCTGTTTAAGATTTAAAGGATGAGGAACGAAACAAGATGCTTTCCATTTTAACCTTGCTAGCAAGCAGGTGGCCGGTCAAAATTAAAAAGAGGAAAAGACAACACACACACACACACATATACACACACATGTACATATATATGTGTGTGTGAGGAGTAGATACACAGCTGACAACTGATGAATGGTCGTTCTTTATGTTAATTGTCCTGTATTCCATTTGTTTCTCTCGCAGTTTGTGTATTGAACTCATTTGTTTGCGTATTTCATGTTGTTTACTGTTGGTGACGTCCTGTACCCATATATGCATATATATATATATCATTATTATTATTATTATTATTATTATTTTATGTTTGACTTTTGTTTTGCATTTGTACAAGTTGGATCCAAGTCTCACCCAGAGACCTCAAGAGACAAGTTAGAAGTTCATGTAGGTGTTATGCCTAGGGTACCATATATTTGGATTTGTACAGTTTTGTTCAAGTGAATGTTTAAGAAACCATAAGAAAATTATGTGTTTGCTTTAAAATTTGAGATCACATAGACAGTATTATTATTATTATTATTATTATTATTATTATTATTATTATTATTATTATTATTATTATTATTATTATTATTATTATTCAGTAGTTTTATTTTTATAACGTGCTTTCACTTCACTACCGAGCGCAGCTCTGTGCGCCTTGGGTATGTGCTGTGGTTTGCTGTGGTGCTCTTATGTTTACTGTATTGAAAGTGTTTTGCGTAGGATGTGTGCAGTACCCAGTAGTGCAATTTTTTGTATGTTATATATATTTGTAAGTCCTGCTATCTTTGTTATGTATTTGTCTGAATATTTTTTTATTATACCTAAGGCACCTACTATGATAGGAATTGTTTCTGTTTTTAGATTCCACATTCGAGTTATCTCTATTTCCAGGTCTTTGTATTTTGAAAGTTTTCCATTTCTTTTCCTATTTTATTATCATTATTATTTGATTGAACGCCACGCATCGATTTCCAAGTAAGTTTATCTTATTCTTTTTGATGCGACTCTACTCTATACTGTTTTTCTCCCCCATCTTTTTCTCACCTTTAGCGCTTCCTATCTGTCTTTCTCTCCCTTTTCTCTTTTTCTCTCTCTCTCTCTCTCTCTCGTTGCTCATACGTGACCTTCGTCCATCTTTCTTTTCCTTCAGGACTGCCCTAAGGACTGGACGTATCCTACCTCTCTCTTCTATCTTTTCTCTTTTCAAAGAAAATATTCCTCCAGCGTTCGCTATTTTACCCTCGTTCTGGTCTAACGACCCTCCATGTTTGTTTTCATTCGGTTTCCTTGTATGTCTCCACTGTCCTGTTTTTGTTCCCAACATAGTATATTGAAAAATATTAGAATATAATTTATACATTATCTCAACATGTTGAGTAGAATGATGGTGGCGACCTAGCAGAGCCTTGTGTCAAAATTTTAAACCAAAATGTTGAGTAGAATGGAAGTTATGTTCATTAAGTTCAAAGGGTGACCGTCTACTCTGAGTTTCGTCCTAAGTACATTTTACGACATTCGTCAATAGCCAATCCTAACGTAAAACTCAGAGTGAGCTGTCAAATTTTCCAGTAATAACGACATACAACTAACAAACAATCATACATACATACATACATACATACATACATACATACATCAGGTTTAAAATGTGACATTTCCCTTATCTACATTCCAACGATAGAGTTTTTTTATCTTTGTTAGAAACCAGCTCTTCTCCAGAAGAGGAATTTAAATGATTAGATACAGAAGAGACATCCATCCATCCATTCATTCATCCATCCATCCATACATACATACATACATACATACATACATACATACATACATACAAAAATAACCTGTTGTTGATGTTGAAATTCCAATGAAGGAGCCTTGGATCTGGGGTAGAAACCAGCTCTTTCTCTATTGGCAAGAAATCTTGAAATAAAACTGGATAATGACATACATACATACATACATACATACATACATACATACATACATAGAAAAAGACAACTCGTGACCGAGTTAGACCACATACACACATACTGTTTCTCCTGTATCTGACGAGGGATGTTACAGGTATCTAGGGGTGGATGAAAATATATCTTACAGTGGCACCTGTAACAAAACACGTATCACTAAAGAATATTACAGCCAAATAAAGAAAATTTGGACCTCAGAACTCTTTGCATTCAATAAAACAGTGGCTCACAATGTGTTTGCAGTGCCAGTACTCATACTAACATTTGGGTTACTTGATGTGAAAACCCGAAAAATACTAACAAGCACATATAATTTCCACATTAACAGTGACGTAGACCGCCTCTTCTTAAATCGAAAACAAGACGACAGAGGTTTAACATCGATCCAAAATGCCATTGAATGTAGCATCATATCCCTTCGGCAATATCTTTTAACCACTAAGTGTCAAAGTGAATCCCTTAATCAAGTTTGCATACATGAGGCTGATAGCATCATAAGACTTGGAAGGCAGCTCCTTGAGCAACACTCTTTGTCTAATAGCCTAGAATACATGCCCAAAAAAGTCGCACGATTCTACCGCAACGTATCATCAGATGAAAAGATGAGCCTATATGAGCAGAAGACTATGCATGGATATGTTAGTAGAAAGTTCTATGATGATAGTAACATCAGTCATCAAAGCAGTTTATCATGGACCAATAGCCGGATTAGTAGCCCCCAGTGATATACCAGTGATGACCTCAATAAAATGTAAGCACAATAGACCTGATATAATGATTTGGGATAGAGAAGAGAAACTATGGACAATTAGCAGCCCGGCGGATGTTAACGTAAAGCTGAAGATCAGTGAAAAGGAGAACATATATGCTGAATTATTGAGAAATCTACAGTTGCCCTATCTAGATTACAAGTTCAGGTTTATACCTGTAATTATTGGGTTCCTGGAATATGTAACACACTGCCTAAATACCAATCTTAAGAAATTAGGCTTCTCAAAATCAGAAAGGAGAAAGCTAATTCAAAGACTGCAGATCCAGTCCATCACTGGAACTGTAAAAGTCTGTAAAACTTTCCAGAAGTTTATCATTTAAATATATTTGAACATGCCTAGATATGCAACTGTATGCATGAAAATAATACATAAACATACAAATCTGCATATACATACATGCATGCATACATACATACATACATACATACATACATACATACATACATACATACATACATACATACATACATACATGATGGTTGTTCACTCGTAGCTGAGGAAGACTATCACTGACCATTGTGCTTGCAAAAATGTCAGCAATGTCTGGGCATATGATTATTGCACTCGCAGTTGGTTTCACCTAGACTCAGACCTGTGCCTTCCATGCACGCCGCGGCGCCCTCCTATTTGACCGGGCATCGGAAAGTCGCCTCGCTGACGATCGCGCAAACTACAATTTTATGTCAAATAAGGCTTGCACAACACCTCACAGACCCTCTCCACTTTGTTGACATGACCCATAGACATGACCCATAGACAACCCAGAGCAGAATATTCAGTGCCTGACTCTCGAAAGTAGGAGTGCCATGATCTCAGACGCAAGCAAAAGATCAAAATGTCCACTGCAATTCTCTGCATATCTGGTTTTATAGAGTGGTCTTCTACTAGAGATATGCTTTAACAAAAACTGAGGGTTTCCTTATTGCCAGTGGTCTTCCAGCACACCGAACACCAACCCGGAATTTCTGAGGTCTGTGCATTACTACTAGATAGTCCGTTTTGCAAAGAACTTGAACGGGTGCACTCATCTTTCCTTGGATTCAAGTGGTGAGAGAAATGAGGTAAACGGGAAAATGTATAGAAGCCTGCCGTGTGGATT
>NC_142933.1:37213209-37218209 GCF_046866305.1 Octopus bimaculoides | reverse complement strand
TTTTGTTACTACGTGGGAATGAGTGAGAGGTGTCGATTGTCGCAATCATTTCAAACGAGTCAACATGTGTTTCTACGCGGTTACTTGACCTACTATAAATAGCAGTCAAATCTCACTCAGATTACAAGCTTACTATCTTTTAAAAAAAAAACTGAAAGGGAACATTGAATAATGTAGTCCTTGATACACTGTGACTGAATATAAAGACAGACCGATCACAGGTTGAACGCTTTAGATCGTAGGTCTGATCGATTCCGGTTGACCAGAGACTAAAAAACAACAGCTGCAAATAACAGAAACAACAACAACAACAACGAAACAACGATCCATTCTAAATATACAGAGCAAAACAAGTGTATGACGTCACGGTTACAGTTGGCTAATGGATCTGGACATTGAAGGGCAATGGTGTGATAGGAGGGAGTTGTGTCAAGTGAGACAGTGCTCCAGCATGGTCTTGAACTAAAGGCCTAAAACGAACTAGAGAATTCCACAACTTTCCGTCGGCAGACTAAATGGCCTCGCACCATTTATTTAGATCTCTTTATGTTCCATTTTCAAATCCCACCACTTTCTCCTACATCCCTTCGTAGTTCATAAAACAAGGACCAGCAATGTACTGGGGTCCGATTTGGTCGATTATCTGCGTTGCCTACACGTGTGACATCTTGTGCCAATATTGGAAATTATTATCCTTATTCGTGACAGAATCGTTAGAGCGTCAGACAAAATGCCTCGCAATATTTTTTCTGGTTCTTTACGTACAAAGTTCAAATCCCACTATGGTCAACTTTAAATTTCATTCCTTGCGGGTCGATATGATGAAGTACCAGTCAAATACTAAGATCGATAGTATCAAATAACACACCTTCACCTCCAAACTGCTGGCCTCGTGCCAAAATCACAGAATTGAGAAGAATATATTTTTCTATTTAATGAGAGTCAAATAAAATGGTAAACATAGAATTGTGGAATATGATATATATATATATATATATATATATATATATATATATATATATATATATATATATATATATATAGACAGACACTGACACACAGACGCACGCACACACACGCACGCACACACTCTAATATACATACATATACGTACATATACTTATATATGTATACATGTAGTAGTAGTAGTAGTAGCAATAGTAGTAGTAATCGACAGAAGTTACATAGTCACTCAAGGGTCGAGAGTTTCGTGCATTGCACTGTTTGATACATACCAATGTCGATTAATCTTTTCTACTCTGGGCACAAGATCCAAAATTTTGTGGGGAGGAGGCCAGTCGATTAGATCGACTCCAGTACGCGACTGGTACTTGATTTATCGACCTCGGCGGACCCAATACCGATTAATACAAAATATATATATACACTCATGTTCTGAATTCTATTTTCTTCTTTGTATTACTAAACACATGCACACACACACACACTCACACACACACACGCACACACATACACACATAAGTGTGTGCATTTGTATGTGTGTGTGTTTGAATGTTTGTGTGTGTGTGTGTGTGTGTGTGTTTGTGAGTGTATGCGAGTGTTCGTGCCTGTGTGTGTGCGTGTGCATGTGTGTTTGTGTGTGTGAACATATAGAAAGGTCCATTGATAGGACTTTTGTAATGTTAGAGCAATGTTATACAACTGTTTATATAACCAGATATGTGCGTGCATGCGTGTGTGTTGCCTGTGTGTGTGTGTGTGTGTGTGTGTGTGTGTGTATGTGTGTTTGTGTGTGTGTGCGTGCGTGCGTGCGTGCGTGCGTGCGTGTGCGCGCGTATCTGAAACAATATATAAGAATATTCTCTTTTTATGATGTTAGCAATAATATGCAAGTAATATTTTAAATGATTCCGAAACGTATGGCAATACACACAACATAAGTTTTAACCTCGTACACATATCAGGTTCAACAATCTAGCAGCAAATATAAAACAATAACAGCAGCAGTAATAGCGATATTGTTTACCTTGTTCAACTGGCTTTGTTTTTAAACAGATGTACATTGATTAAAAGCTCCCCTTGTTTGATTTCTAAGCCTTTTAGGCCACGTTCCAGAAAGTACTAATCCTTTTGTTCAACAGGGTGAGGTGAATTGAATGATATTTGTGCAGTTGGCGCTTTGTTTTACAGCTTTATATGTGGTTTTGTTCTGTAGCTATAACTGGCCTGTGTCCGGAGAGTGTTCCAGTTTGAGAAATGTACGATTACAGACCAAGTATACAAATACGTCCGCTCTACGTGAGGAAGGTAAACTGATTTATCAGTTGGACGCCTTCTTATCGTCAGCCAATCAGAGCGCGGCTTAGAAAGGCAGACAAGCAATCGAATCGACCATGCTAATCATTTATCTAATTTACGATAACACACACGTTCACACATACACAAGCACATACACGTAAGACACCACACACACACACACACACACACACACACACACACACACACACACACACACACACACACACACACACACACACGTACATATGTGTACATAATAGTGATTTGACACAAATCAATGCGCGTACAATTGCATTAACATACATATTCATTTCCTTAAATAAACATACACACATGCACACACACAAGCAAACACACATTTACTCATATGCACACATACATAGACGCATATTACGCTCATACACATGCACACACAACGACATAAATGCACAGCAGGAGAATGAGAGCAGAACAACGCGCACAGACACACTCACAGACGCCAACACACATGCATACGTGCACATAGATGCACCTACGCACCAACACACACGCATACGCACTGATGCTATATTGTCGTATAAAAATCATGGCAATGTTGTTGCTGCTGCTCTTGTTTTGTTAAGATACCAATTGTAATGAATTGTTGAGGAATTCACCAAACTACAGGACAAACAATAATGACACACTCTACTGATTTCATTCAAATATCATATTTCAAAAAACGTATTTTAAATTTTAGGCACATATTTGTGTTATTTGAAACATATACGTCTGATACTAATGATGTACAACACATATATACACGACATACTCACACGCATAGTTGTGTGTGTGTGCGTGTGTGTATTAATAACATGACTACACTTTTTTCCAGTTAATATTCGCGATTTTCATAATTATATATTTATCAAAAACATCCTTTAAATATCCATGCATGTATGTGTGCACGTGTATGTTCGTGTATGTGCATGTATGTGTGTGTGTGTGTGTGTGCGTATGTGTGTGTATGTGTGTGTGTGCGTGTGTGTATATGTGATGGACTCCAACCGTCGATTTCTATCTGTGAGCGTTCAAATTATTTGAACAACTCAATTACCAGCTTAATGAATTAGCGTATAAGTGGTTGAGTATTCCACAGACATATTATGTTCTTCAATGTAATTTTTTAGAAGAATGAGCCTGATTCAGTGTTCGACAATGATTTACATGGGAATCATCTGACAGACTTCTACACAGTTTCCGTCTAATCAGTTCCATTCACAAAATTTGAATCGCCCCCAGCTATGAAACACAAAATTTTCTCAAAATGCCGTGCGGCGGGATCGGACTTCATTTTCGCGAAGCGAATATCTTAATCACTTGGTCATAACTTTGTATACACACACACACACACACACGCACTCACACACACACACACACACACACTCACACACACGCACACACACTCACACACACACGCACACATATATATAAATATATATATATATATATATATATATATATTTCTTTATTGCCCACAGGGGTCTGACATACAGGGGACAAACAAGGACAGACAAAGGGATTAAGTCGATCACATAGACTCTAGTGCGTAACTGGTACTTGTTTAATCGACCCCAAAAGGATGAAAGACAAAGTTGACCTCGGCGGAATTTGAACTCAAAACGTAACGGCAGACGAAATACCGCTAAGCATGTCGCCCGGCGTCCTAACGATTCTGTCAGCTCACCGCCCTACATATATCTATATATGCACGTATACTTACGCGCACACACACACACACACATATGTGTGTGTGTGTGCATACACAGTATACACACACACACACACACACACACACACACACACACACACACAAATATATATATATATATATATATATATATATATATATATATTGCATAATTGATCCTTACACGATGTGTTCTGCTTCTATCTGAGGGATAAACTTAATAAATGCTTTCAAAATTTGGCAAAAACTAGTAATTTTAGGAGGACGTGGCAGTCGATTACATCGACTCCAGTGCTTGAAAGGTACTTATTTTATCGACCCCAGAAGGGTGAAAGGTGAAGTCGACCTCAACGCCATTTAAACTTAGAACGTAAAGAGTTAACGATTCTGCCAACGCGCCGCCATAAATACAAAATAATATCGTTCTACTTAGGTTATACGCTTTAAACTGTGATCCCTTCCTATACAAAACTGAAATTAGGCACATACTGAGGTGTTAGTTACGTATTTAACCGGTGCTCTTACTATACAAATACTATATATCATATCGCAAAGTTTTGGCCTTTTTCGAGGTCAGAAAATACTTCCACACTGATGAACTCAGTAGAAATCTGAACTAGAACCCACATTTGAGTATTGTTAATGCATATGCGAACTTTTTGCGACTAGGTATTAACATTTTAACCTACTCCCAGAAGAAAGCCATACTATGTATTAACAAACCTTCAATCACCAACACACAACAACCGCTGGCGCACCCATATTCACTCACCTCTTCTCTGTTTTCTATTTCTGTGAACAAGACAACGGAAAATTACCCCCTACCAAGATCATATGGCAGCTTTCTGTCTTTTGGTCAATCCTGCTGTGTCTTATCTAATAAAACTCGTAGTTTTTCCCAATCTTCTCGACACGGAACTGATTTCCCATTGACTTTTTTCCTTGAGCCGTTTATTTCTTTAAGACGCTTACAGATATCTGAACAAAAAACAGCATGAATGTTACCATCAAAACATGTATGTATGTATGTATG
>NC_142933.1:37170709-37208209 GCF_046866305.1 Octopus bimaculoides | reverse complement strand
TGGGAACGTACCTTTTCCATTGACAACGCTTCAAAATGCGTTGGACATACGATTTTGACACCTACCTCACGACTCGCTTGCCGCATAGATTTTCATGGACATTGGTGATACTTTTCCAGAATTCCTTCTTGGTTTGTGGGAGTTGTCGATGTTCGTGGTCTTCCGGAATGCTTCTCGTGAACATTCTGAACAGTTCCATCGCCTTCAAACTTATCTCAAATTTGGGTGGTGGTAAGTCACATTGGTGGATCTGTTTGAAACTCCCTCCTAAACTGTGTGTGTACTTCAACTGCATTTTCACACTTTTAGTAGCATTTTAGAATGAATTTCCTTTGTTCAAATTTTGTCTATCTGCCATCATTAATTCCACTGGGTTTCATCCAGAAAGAAAAAAGATCAATTGAGTTATCAGCTGCTAAAGTGTGTATACATTTTTTGGGGACACTCTGTATATACATGCATACATATTATATTACAGAGAGGCATACCTCTCTGTGTGTGTGTGTGTGTGTGTGTGTGTGTGTGTGTGTGTGTGTGTGTGTGTGTGTGTGTGTGTGTGTGTGTGTGTGTGTGTGTGAGTGCGTGTGTGTGCGTGCGTGTTTGTGTGTGTGTATGGATGTATACGAGTGTGTGTGTGTGTGTGTGTGTGTGTATACGAGTGTATGTGTGTGTGTGCGTGTGTGCGTGTGTGAGTGTGTGTGAGTACCTATATTGTACTCGGAAATATTTGCATGTTCACGCACTTAAAGAGGAACGGACGAAAATACACACACATACACACACACACACACACACACACACACACACACACACATACACACACACAATCACAATAAACCATCAGAAAATCTGTCTTCAATATCAAGCACATTCCCACGCACCCACTTAAAACCACTTGCTAAGGGGTTACTATCATTATTAGTACCTGTGCCAAAACAAAAGCATGTGACATTTACAAACAGGAAACAGTCAAGAGATCTCCTTTATCCAAATGACATTCGAAAATCTAACAAGTGAATCAGTTAAGGGAGCACGAGACGTTAGTCTTGTAAATAGTTCCCCTACTCAACGGGCAGATAGCATTCCGACCCACATAGACCAAACAAGTGATTAGCTTAAGACAGAAAGATAAGCAGCTTTCCCTCGACGAAGGTCAAAGGTTTTTGGTTTTAGAGACCTCCTCAGGAGAAGTCAAACAGTGGAGTCTGTTAAGTAGCTGCCATACAAAATACAGTAGCATTTTAGTTTAGGGATAAATTAAGCAAATATATAGATTTAGATTGGGTTTTGAATCAATTTTGGTTAGAAGATTGACTAGAGATATGCTCACTCAAGCCTCTTCTGCGTGTTTAACTGCAATAGATTATTTATACTTCAGCTTAAGATTTTGTTTTAAGTGATGTAATGGAAACAGAAACAACCCAGTAGAAATGTAACCCCTTTAATAAAGACTATTGAGAATCATCGTCTTGGAAAAAGCAAGTTGAAGACAAATTCCGCCAATGAATTCTGTAGAAGATAGTTCTATGATGAATCAGGATCATAAAGAATGGTTTTGAGTCTTTTCTTTAATTTATTTTTGAACCAGTAAACAGTAAATAACTCATTAGAATAAATTTTATGGCGGACAGAACCATTCGTCGGTGAACTGAAATTTCCCTGACAAAAGTTTTCGGTCCAAAACATTCCTCTTCGCAGCATAAAATGTATTTTACTTTTTTAACTACTTTTTTTATTATGGAGATGTACTTGCATGGTAAGTGACCTGATCTGAGATGTACTTGTATAGCAAGTGACCTGATCTGAGATCGTGCGCTGGAACGAAAACAATTGCAGCGTGGAAGGTGTTTATAAGTCATTTAAGAAACACACAAAAACCGTTAGATTCACTTCCACATTTAAATTTAATTTAAATTCTTTTATTTGTTTCAATCATTTGACTGCGGGCATGCTGGAGCACAGCCTTGAAGGACTTTAGTCGAGCAAATATACCCCGGGACCTATTTTTTAAGCCTAGTACTTATTCTATCAGACTCTTTTGCTGAGCCGCTAAGTCATGGGGACGTAAACACACTAACACCAGTTGTCAAGCGGTGATGTGGTAGGGGGAAAAACAGGCACAAAGACATACACTCATAGATACACACACGAACACACACGCACACACACGCACACACACACACACACACACACACACACACACACACACACATGGCTCTTATTTCTAGCAGGTAGATGCTCATTAAGCATCATTACGATATTTCATAGCTCCTTAAAGCTATCATAACTGCGTTCCACCAATGCTACTACTGGTGATATCATCAAATTTGAATTTATCCACAGATGATATGAACAGTAGTGACATCTAACTTCAAATCTCAGTGTTTGAATATTTCATTTAAATATTTTTACGTACCATGTGTTCTGATTTTGGCGCAAAACAAAACCAGTTGCACAGTCAGAGACTAACGTGAACAGTCATGGATTTAAACTGGTGGTCCACACTGACGAAGCTCAAGGTTGAATAACCAAAAGCAGAAACCTGGTTTGTGGATATCCGTAATTGCATAGTATTTTTATTTGTGCTGTTAAATGTTTTTATTCTGTCTGTTTTCTTCGCATACTGTTTTTCTCTGTTATATTGGTGCGCTACGGTAGATTATTTAAGACTTGGCTCTTATTTCTAGCAGGTAGATGCTCATTAAGCATCATTACGATATTTCATAGCTCCTTAAAGCTATCATAACTGCGTTCCACCAATGCTACTACTGGTGATATCATTAAATTTTGAATTTATCCACAGATGATATGAACAGTAGTGACATCTAACTTCAAATCTCAGTGTTTGAATATTTCATTTAAATATATATATACAAGTTTCTTTCAGTTTCCGCCTGTCAAATCCACTCACAAGGCTTTGGTCGGCCCGAAGCTATAGTAGAAGACGCTTGCCTAAGGTACCATGCAGTGGGAGTGAACCTGAAACCATGTGTTTGGGAAGCTAGCTTCTTACCACTCAGCCATGCCTGCGCCTATGTGTATTATATTTGCTGGCGCAAGTTATTACAAGTTTCCTCGGGTTCTACAGGTAGTGAGTCAGACACCAAAATCAATATGTTTAGGATTTCAGTTACCTTTGATTTCTGTACTTCTACAGCTCAATGAGAATTCTGTAAATTCCAGTTCCTTCATCTCATGCTCTTTCAGGGAAATGGAAACGATGTCTTAAAATGAAACAATTCTGTACATTCAATGATTCTTCCCATTCAGTCACAAAATGTCTTTGCATGTTATATTCTTTCAATATTTATCAAATCTGTTACTCAATTGCATTGTTGTTTTCAACTCTGCCGCTAAACATTTTATCCGGCGAGCTAACGATGTTGCCAGCTCGCTCCCCTAACAACAACAACAATAATATCATCATCATCATCATCATTGCTGTTGTTGTTGTTGTTATTATTATTATTATTATTATTATTATTATTATTATTATTATTATTATTATTATTATTCAGTAGTTTTATTTTTATAACGTGCTTTCACTTCACTACCGAGCGCAACTCTGTGTGCCTTGGGTATATGCTGTGGTTTGCTGTGATGCTCTTATAGTTACTGTATTGAAAGTATTTTGCGTAGGATGTGTGCAGTGCCCAGTAGTGCAATTTTCTGTATGTTATATATATTTGTATGTCCTGGTATTTTTGTTATGTATTTGTCTGAATATTTTTTATTATTATTATTATTATTATTATTATTATTATTATTATTATTATTATTATTATTATTATTATTATTATTATTATTATTATTATTATTATTAAGGCGACTAGCTGGCTGAATCGTTTGCATGCATGGCAAGATGTTTAGCCATATTTCGTCCGTCCTTATGTTCTGAGTTCAAATTCCGCCGAGGTCGACTTTTCCTATCGTCCTTTCGGGGTCGATAAATTAAGTACCAGTGACTGGAGGTCAATGTAATCGACAATTCCCCTCCCTCCAAAAAATTTCAGGCCCTGTGCCTTTAGTAGAAAGGATTATTATTATTATTCAGTAGTTTTATTTTTATAACGTGCTTTCACTTCACTACCGAGCGCAGCTCTGTGTGCCTTGGGTATGTGCTACGGTTTGCTGTGATGTTCTTATGGTTACTGTATTGAAAGTGTTTTGCGTAGGATGTGTGCAGTGCCCAGTAGTGCAATTTTCTGTATGTTATATATACTTGTAAGTCCTGGTGTTTTTTTGTTATGTATTTGTCTGAATTTTTTTTTATCTTACCTAATGCACCTACTATGATAGGAATTGTTTCTGTTTTTAGATTCCACATTCGAGTTACCTCTATTTCTAGGTCTTTGTATTTTGAAAGTTTCTCCATTTCTGTTTGTCTTATCTTCAACATCCCTATGAAATTGTCCTTATCCTCAAGTCCTTGTACAGTGCTTTATCTTTGTAATCTGCCATCCTACACAAGCCTGACCTTCTTACTTCCATTAATTGCGGTTCTGTGGCATTTTTACATGCCATGCTATGTTGTTTTCTTCTGCTTTAATGCTGTGTTCGCATCCAATCAGTCCTCTTCCCCTCTATTTCTTGGTACATGCAGTTTGTCTGTATCACTTTTTGGGCGGAATATCCTAAGTCTAGTCAGCAACTTTGTCTTTTTGTCTAAGCTGCTTAGTTCGTCTATTGTTCATACGATTACCCCTGCTCCATATCTAAGGAGTGAAACCACCCAGGTGTTGATAACTTCAATCTTATTCTGTCCGTTTAATTTCGACATAAGCATCAGTCTGCGCAAGTACCTCCGACACTCGCACAGCATTATTTTAAGCTTCATTTGTTTTTGGATAGATTTCGGATCAGTGTTTTATCACTCTCACATGTTAAACGTTCCCGGTGTTCTCTCATTATTATTATTATTATTATTATTATTATTATTATTATTATTATTATTATTATTATTATTATTGTTATTATTATTATTATTATTATTATTATTATTATTATTATTATCATCATCATTATTATTATTATTATTACTATTATTATTATTATTATTATTATTATTATTATTATTATTATTATTTCTATATTAGCCACACTGACCGAAAAAACATTTAAGACAACACAAAGACAAAGAGCAAAGACAGTGGCTACATTGTAAGAAGTTTGTTTCCCAATTACAAGGTTCCAGATTCAGTCCCACTCCGTGGTACTTTGAGCAGGTACCTTCCACTATAACTCTGGGCCAACCAAAGCTTTGTGAGATTTGCTAGATAGAAACTGAAAGAAGCCCGTCGTGCGTGTGTGTGAGTGCGTGTGTGTGAGTGCGTGTGTGTGAGTGCGTGTGTTTGTCCAATACCACCGCTTAACAACAGGTGTTGGTTTGTTTTGGTCCCTGTGACTTAGCGATTCGGCAAAAAGATACCGATAGAATAAATACCAGGCTTTAAAAATATAACTACTGAGGTCGATTCTTCCGACTAAAACTCTTTAAGGCGGTGCACCAATATGGCTGCAGTGAAATGACTAAAACAAGTAAAAAAAATGGGTTGGAGGAAAAACAATAAAACAATAACAGTTAACAAAAAATTGTTAATCGCAAAATTCCCGATATGAGAAGTACCACCGACGAGCAACCAAGGAATCCCACTGATATTGCATCATCCCAACTGCCTAACATCTCTTATTAACTAATTCTAGTTTGTATAGATCCTGCTCTAGAAAGTCATATATTTAGCAAGTCATCTGCAACACATTTTAGCATAATCTATGAGAATGTGCACTGTGAGTGATTGAAGATTCTCATATTGTCTGTAATAAGCTTATATGAATTTCTGCTGACATTTTACCATGCGTAGGCCCAACCAAATATTGACAACGTGCTGCTGCAAATTGCCACCATCTAAAGAGTGGTATATTTAGTATGAGACATTATGTCAAATAGTACTTATATAGAGGTGTTGCTTAAAAATAATAATATAGATTTGTTGCGTAAAATTTGTAATATATAGATCTGTTTTATAAAGCGTAGTTATGTACGAGATCCATCAAGGCGATAGTCTGGCGAAACTGTTAAAATGTCGGACAGATTGCGTGGTAGCATCTGTTCTCAATCTATCTGTTCTGGCGACAACACTTGTGACGTCACTGATGCCAAGCTGTGTCAGCCCTTGACTTGCTCTTGGATATCATCATCGTTGGAGTGGATACGGGATAAAATTGCGTACACACACACACACACACACACACACACACACACACACACACACACACACACACACACACATAGTCTAGAATCAGCCGAAGTCGAGCAACCCTTACTGAGGAGGCAACAGAAATTGCTGAAACTGACCGGTCAGTATAGGGAATTCTCGATCGGTGTTTTCGGGCAATTATAGTCTCTGTCAATATATACGTATATATGCCAGTATATATGTGTATATGTCAGTATACATATAAATATATATATATATATATATATATATATATATATATATATATATATATATATATATATATATATATATATATGGAATTGTGCTTTGACTACAGCACTAAAGGATTTTAACTCTTATTTCTAGCAATGTAGGTGATTCTAACACCCTACTTATATGTAGTGACAATTAGTTTTCCTTCTTGGTAAAACATTGCACACTGCTGTCTATATTAATTTTCTGTACACGCATTAGCAATTCGCTAAATCGTCCCTAGATTCAGCCGAAGTTGAACAGTCCTTACTGATAAGGCAACCGAAATTACCGAAACTTAATGGTCAGTACAGGGAATCCTTGACCAGTGTTTTCGGGTGATTATAGTCCCTGTCAGTATATGCGTATACAATTGTGTGCGTTGACTGCAGCATTAGAGCATTTTAGTTCTTATTTCTAACAATGTAGGTGTTTCTTATACCCTAGTCATATTTATTGACAATTATAGTTTTCCTTTTTGGTAAACATTGCACACGGGTGTCTATATTAATTAATTATATATATATATATATATATATATATATATATATATATATATATATATATATATATATATATATTATTTTGCTTAAAAGAGTTCCAACACTGTCTGTTTTTTATGTTTTATTTATATTCCTGCAGAACTAATGTGGGGTATAGAATATGGAATATACAATATATAATATGATATACAATATATAATATAAAATAAAATAAAAATGGATGGCACCATGAAATAAAGTATTGAATGTAGATGAAATATTGAGTGTTCAATATAAAGGATCAAATATATAAATATATAAATATAAATATATATATATAAAAAGGCGACTCGAGTTTCAGGGCTATTTCCCTTCGTCATGGCCGGTATGACAATCTTTAACAGACTGTAATAAGTTGGCTGGTTTTCTGTCTTTTATACCAATTCCTTTGGATGGCAGCAGTAGGTGTCTGGCTATTTTTAGAATTGATGTTAAATCTATTTTTAGACATGATGATATTTTAATTTATTGTTTTGTGTGGGTTGTAGGGATAAGATTTTTAAACCGCAGTAGGTGTTTGGCTGTTCTTAGAAATGATGCCAAATCTATTTATAGAAATGATGATATCTGAGAGATTTTTTGTGTTTTGGTTACAGGGATAAGATTTTTAAACCCCAAGTGAGATGGATTTAATCATTGTTTGTTAAGAGTGGGTTTGAATTTCTTAATAAAGTCCTTTTCTTTGCATTTTCTTTCAATTTCATTCCGGTTGTAAAGTTTATGGAATGGAAATATAATAAAAGTTTGATGCCCACATGTTGCTAGATGGTTACTCAGTGGTATTTGGCGGACTTCTGGGTTTTTAATCTGTTGTCGATGTACCCGTGAGCGTTCCGATAGTGCATTACCTGTCTGGCCAACGTACAATTCTTCACAATTAGGGCATTTGATGCAGTAGATTAGATTTCTACTTTTGCAGTTCATGTTCGCATTGGTGAATATTTTCCCTGTTTTTGTGTTCATATATGGGCCGGTATGGATTGATCGGCATGTGCCGCATCGGCTATCATTGCATTTGGATACAGTGAATGTTTGATTTTTGTTGCTGAGGTCAAACCTTGCCTTTGTTAATAGTTTTTTCAAGTTTTTAGGTTGTCTCTTACTGAGAGTTATATTTTGATCTGTAATGATATTTCTCAATTCCTTACTTTGTGCAAGGATCGGTAAGTTCGCTTTGGCGATATTAAAGATGTTCTGGTGGCATGGATTTTGTGTCACTATAAATGGAATGATCTTTTCCTGTTTGTCTTTTCTTTGCGGTGTCCTCAGTTGTTGTATGGGTATTTTCGAAGCCCGCTGAATACCATTTTCTATGAGTCGTGATGGGTATTTTTGCTTCACCAGAAATTCTTTCAGTTCCATCAGGCGTTTATTTCTGGTCTCTATATCCTCTACAATAGTACATATTCTCCTGGCTAGGCAGTATGGTATGTTGCGTTTTGTATGGGGTGGATGGCACGATTTAAAGTTCAAGTATTGGTGTGTGTCTGTGTGTTTGTAATATATATCTGTGGTAATGGCGGTGTTCTTTTTAATTACCATTATATCTAGAAATGGTAATTTGCTACTGTTCATCTCCTTTGTGAATTGGATGGATGGGTGTAGGTTGTTCAGGAGGGTGTTAAATTCCTCCATAATGCTTTGAGGTTTGGTCCAGATTATGAAGCAATCGTCCAGGTATCTCTTCCATGATTTTTCTATAAGCTTCCTAAATTCGGTGTTATATCTCTCCTCTATTTCCTGGTAGAGTTTTTGTTCCAAGTAACCCATCACCGAATTCGCATAAACGGGGGCAAACCTCGTCCCCATAGCCGTGCCTTTAATTTGGATATAGTTCTTACCATTGAAGAAGAACGTATTATTTTCCAGGATAAGTCTCACTGATTCTAGTATAAATGTCACCGTGTACCTGTTGGGAATTGCTTCTCTGTGTTTGTTTACCCAGTATTCAACCGCCTTTATTCCTAAATCATGTGGGATATTTGTGTATAGGCTTACTACATCGAAGCTCAGTAGGATTGAATTTGTTTCAGTGGTTTTGGGAAGATGGGATAAAAAGTCGATGTCATCCCGAATGAAACTGGGTATGTATGTACAAAGTGGCTTCAAAAGAATGTCGATGAAATTGCTTAGACGGTGAGTAGGGCATACTGGGCCAGCTATAATTGGTCTAAGTTTTAAATCTTTTGGATGTAGCACTTTTATGTATTCACTTCCTTGTTCCTTTACTCCCTGTTGAATATCTTCTGACTTGTGTATTTTGGGTAAGCCGTAAAAGTTACTGGGTTTTGGTTCGAAGTTGGTGATGTAGTCTCTTTCATTGTCAGTGAGTGAGTTGTAGTGTTTAGAAACTAAGTGGTTGATCTTCTTCATGATGTGGTGGTCTATGTTCGAGGGTATTTCACAATAGAAGGTTGTGTCATTTAGTTGTTCCTCAACTGTGTATATATATATATATATATATATATATATATATATATACACACACACACACACGCACGCACGCACACACACACACACATATATATATATATATATTATATATATATGGGAGAATATACGAAGAAACAACAGACGAGGACAGGTGGTGTAAATAACAAAAGGATGTATTAGTATGACGCTCGGGAATACGGAAAGTCTTTGACGTTTCGAGCTACGCTCTTCAACAGAAAGAATACGGAGACAAGGAGAAAAACACGGAGAAAAAAATATATATATATATATACATATATACGTCAAGGTGGTTAAAGCGTCGAGCTTACAATCGTGAGGTTGTGAGTTCGATTCCCGGACCGGGTTGCGTGTTGTGTTCTTGAGCAAGACACTTTATTTTACGTTGCTTCAGTTCACTCAGCTGTAGAAATGAGTTGCGACATCACTGGTGCCAAGCTGTATCGGCCTTTGCCTTTCCCTTGGATAACATCAGTGGTGTGGAGAGGGGAGGCTAGTATGCATGGGCAACTGCTGGCCTTGTATAAACAACCTTGCTCGGACTTGTGCCTCGGAGGGTAACTTTCTAGGTGCAATCCTATGGTCATTCATGACCGAAGGGGTTTTCCTCGTATAATATATATATAAATGGAAGGATATGCAAGAAATTAAATATTAAGTTATTTTCTTTCTTTTGTTTAAAAGTGTTTTTCGAAAATGACTGGCAATGAGTTTTGCTTGTGATTGATTGTCATATATAAAAGCCAGTCAGGAAAGTAAAAGCTATATCGTATTTATGGGTATGTTTCTGTGTGGGCGTATGTACGTGTAAGTGAGTGTGTGTGTACGTGAGTGTATTCAGTATAGGTATATTCGAGCTTCATTATTTCCGTTTATTTAGTTCACATAGGCATTATTTTAACCCCAATTAATTCCTAATTAGTCGATGAGCACTCTCGATAATTAAATATTTATATTGGACAAAATTAAGGTTCGCGTTGTGAAATTCATTTACACCTAATTACCATATAAAAGCTCCTAGGTATCTCAATATTCTCTCTCTCTCTCTCTCTCTCTCTCTCTCTCTCTCTCTCTATATATATATATATATATATATATATATATATATATATATATATATATATATATATATATATATATATATATATATATATACACACATATATATATACATATATGTAAGAATTTAAGGAATGGAGAAAACGCATGTTATAATTGCATACATATAGTATGCAATTATAACATGCGTTTTCTCCATTCCTTAAATTCTTAAATATACTCAAATACCCAAAATTTCAAGGAGTTTCTGCCTTAAAAACAGGAACTAAACCACAGTTATTTTGTGTTCTTTGCTACATTGGTTTCCATTAACCCATTTATTCTATCAGAAGAATTTTTATTCATTAAGATAGAAGAAATACACATAATTATATATATATATATGTATATATATATAAGAGAGAGAGAGAGAGAGAGAGAGAGAGAGAGAGAGAGAGAGAGAGAGAGAGAGAGAGAGAGAGAGAGAGAGAGAGAGAGAGAGAGCACTCTGTTGTTATCTTTACTACTCCAGAAAGGCAGAAATATTTTCGGTTATATAAACGCGTTCCATTCGTTTCTTTTGTATGCTCAGGTCGATTTATATTCAACTCCTTGTAACTGACTGCGAGTTAAAGAAAATATCTTTACAAGAAATTGTCTCTTTTAACATTCGCCAAAGAAGCTAAATGATAGATAAACATCTTGAAGTCCCAGAAGGTTTATAGTAGAGTAATAAATACATAGTATCTTTATATGGATGTGTTCGAGAGTCATTATTTTTATTTATTTAGTTCAAATAGACATTGATCGTAACCCAAACTGATCGACCCCAGTACGCAACTGGTACTTAATTTATCGACCCCGAAAGGATGAAAGGCAAAGTCGACCTTGGCGGAATTCGAACTTAGAACGTAAATATATAGCTTTTAAATGTCTTTCGCTCGGGAAATTCATTCAAACTAATGCGGTCTTGCTAAGTAAAGATGAAGCTAACATCTCTTGTCTTCTTGGAATAATTTTATCATGTAGCTAGGCACCATCTCCGACCGTTAACCACAGAATCTTTATAGTCTGAAAAGGTATTGAACTTCGAGCATTTAATTACTTATCTAGAATGCTTAAGCTTCTCCTATAATTAATATTTTTATATCATTCATGCAACATCATTTTCCCTTCAACATTTTTCATTTTGTAGAATGATTTATGTGTACAGTCAAATCACTTTGAAGATCACTCATGGATATGAATAATTAGTGCTTCAGATGGATTCAAAATCTTTAATTCTTTCCTACATATCTTTTTGTACCTGGTTGAGATACTTCGTATAAATTATAAGTTTATCGCCTTTCATCGTTTTTGTGATCGCCTTTAAGTTTGGAAAAAGTAAAAGTCTCAACGTCCACTATTGAACAACGATTTCGCTTTCTTTTTTAATAAAAGAAACGTTAGCTTTCTTGTAATCTACGAGGTTACAATTTTTGCTTTGTAATGTCTTGTTTAACAAATTAAATTCCTAGAAGACATTTTCCAATTGTCTGCTTTGCGCCAATGAATCTTACTCCATGCTCTTTATCATTCATGAAGGATACTATGCTGTCTCTGAATGTAATAAATTATTGAAGACAGTTTTCCTTGGGAAGTCACCTCAGCCAGTTAGGCAACACACTCAAAGGTTTTGAGACGCCCTCACAAGTTTTTACTTACAAAAGGCTCTCTCCACATCAACGCTGAATAATACGAACGAAAAGTATAATATTTTAAAGGGGCGATGAATATTTTGTATCCATTAAATATAGTACTAGCCTCTTTCAATGTATCAGATCCCCGCTTTACACAATTTTTACTCTGTGATCCCCTTCAAATATGTTAAGACCTAGAAAAAAAAAACCATGATTGATTTAGTTGTTTTTGACTGCGTAATCCTAAAAGAAAATTACTAGTTTTGCTCTCCCTCGTTGTATTAATTAAACACACATTTATGTACGTATGTGCTTACAGTGTTGGTGGGTGTACTTATGAATAGACGAGTGTGTACGCGTATATTTATGTATGCATGTGTTAAATAGAAGTAATTGCTTGTGGGCCTTATCTGTCAATCAATTATTGTTTTATTTACATATCTTATCTATAGAATAATCTCTGTGTACATGAATTTATCTCTCTCCCTTCTCTCTCTTATATCTATCTGTATATCTATTAATCTATCTGCCAATCTTTTCGAAATTTTATCTATGCACCCATCCATTTATCTACTTACCAATCCATCCGACCAACTATCTATCTCTGTCTATCTATCAATTTGTCTATCTATCTATCTATCTATCTATCTATCTATCTATCTATCTATCTCTATCTATCAATTTGTCTATCTATCAATTTGTCTATCTATCTATTTATCTATCTATCTGTCTATCTATCTATCTATTTATATATATATATATGTGTGTGTGTGTGTGTGTGTGTGTGTGTGTATACACACACACACACACACTAAAAGAAGAAAGTAGAAGATATATATGTATAAAAATTTATATATATATATATACACACACACACATATATATATACATGTATATATATATATACTTACCCATCAATCTTGCGATCCATCTATCTCTCTCTTTATATATCTATATCTACCTCTGTGTATATGCGTGGTGTGTCCGTATGTTTGTGTGTATGCGTGTGTATGTAAGCATGTATGTATGGTTGTGTGTATGTATGTCCGCACGAACTATCTATCTTTGGGCATGGACATCAAACAAAGAAAAAGCCCATAAACCGTTATCCAGTTATTCTGAGCTGATATAACTCCACAACAAAACACAAAAAGAATACAATTCGACTATAAACAACAGCAAACAATATTGGTTATAATACGGTGAGGGGTAGTATGAATGAGAGATGCGTGGGGTGCCCAGTACCCTTGTAAAAAAGACCTAGGATCAGTGTTATCCTATGTTCTGAATATTTCGGTGTTAATATGTTAAGTAGGTTGAACCAGTGCAGTTTCCTTATTTCCCGGGTTACCGCAACTATTGTTAGCTTTGATCTTTAAGCCAGTGTCTTAGTGGTCGTCTTTTTGGTCGCTAAATAGATTGGCCTTACCGTTGCTGTTGTTGTAGTTGGGGTTTTTGTTGTAGTTGGGGTTTTTGTTGTGGTAGTGGTAGTGGTGGTTGTTATGGTACTTGTGGTTGTTATTGTAGTGTAGGTGGTATTGTTGTTGTTGTTTGTTGTTGTTTGTTGTTGCCGTTGCTGCTGCTGTTGCTGCTGTTGTTGTTGTTGTTGTTGTTGCTCTATTTCCGTTATTATTGCAAATTCTACATACTCGTCATCTTCGCGGACAACATGCTCAGCGGCATTTCTTCCGGCTTTTCTGTTCAAATTTTCTGAGTTCAAATCCCGCCGAGGTCGACTTTGCCTTTCCTCCTTTCGGGATCGATAAAACAAATTACCTGTTAATGTAATCAGCTAACCCCCTCCGCACAAAATTTTCATCCCTTGTTGCTATATTACAGAAAAGGGTTATTGATCTCTCTTATTTAACAAATGATGTTCAGTCAGAAAATAGCACTCCCCCGTCTTAAATACTGACACCAACAGCCCACCGCAAAAGTACTTTCTCGTTAAAAGAATTTCCTTCACGCAGTCAAGATAGCATATGTTGTGATTTAGATCTCGATAATCTCACTCCTCAACACTCGATAATCCTTTCCTGATATCCAATATACACACAGAACGGATAGTCACCTCTCTCTCTCTCACTCACTTACTCACTCTCTCTCTCTCATACACACACACACACACACACACACACATACACACACTTATACACACACACACACACACACACACAACCATACCTCATCTCTCTATTCCTCCCTTTCTCTCTCTCACACACACACATACCTCCTCTCTCTCTTTCTTCGTCTCTCTTTTCCTCTTACACATACACGCATGCATAAACACGCCCACACAATCATACTCATACACACTTACACATATGCTTATACACACATACACAAACACCCTCCCAGTATGGTACGTTGAATGTCATATCAGTTCTGACCACAAGTGTTCAAATAATTCAGTCAACGGAACTGCATATTCATTCCATTGTACATAAGTGGCTGAGTATTCCTCACATTATGTGATATACAGCATAACAAACTGATTGATATGCTGTGTTACATACTGTATGATATTCTACTTGACATGGTGTGTGACAACATAATACGTGTCATGCTACGTGACAAGGTTAACCCTCTAAATAAAGCTACAATCCATCATACGGGCTTCCACACAGTTTCTGTCCCTCACTGAAGTGGTTGAATAGACCTCGTATCTTTGACGTAATTATATGCAAAAATCAACGTATAATTTTATGAGTAAAACCTGGTTCTCCGAATTACAGAAACTGTCCATGCAACGGGATTCCATATACCAACCCCATTTTCCTTAGAAGACGTGCGGCCCAATTTTCCTTAGAAGATTTGCGTCACTCGCCCAAGATGCTACGCAGTGGAATCATAACGCAAGGCCGTATGATTGTGAAGCGAACATTTCATTCATGAGGTAATGCCTACATCAGACACGTAGAGCCTGGGAAGGCCTGCGAAGCCATATGTATAGCCTAGCCTTCCAGACTATACCAATAAATGACATACTGCGTTCTCAAACACACTTAAATACGCATCTTGATGATACTAAAACTCTAGGGGTATTTATCTGTACCCGAAATATCTCAAAAATAGTATATTTTATCTTAATTTGTTTCGCATATTTATTTTCATACTTACCTTCGGCAGTACTGTACAAATTTTTGTGACATTTGGATCTCTATTTATTAATGTAAACGAGTAAACACAATTTTTGTTAGCTATTTCTTGACGAGAAAAAAAAACATAGCTTCTGTGACTTCAACACATACACATATGCAGAATACACACACATATAATGAATGTCATGGCGTGTCAATCAACACAAACACACATCCGCTATATGTGACATATATACAGACATAGTCTTCGCCATCTAAGAAAACAACGTCGACTTTTTGACGTACACTATATTTTAATCATTTAGAAATATTTTTAACTGAATGTGATTTCAAAAATGTAAATTTTTTGTACAGTAGATATTTATATTTTAGCTTTCTGTAAACAGACAATATTTTAATGTTCTTTTTTTAAATTATTTTTAAGTCGTTAATTTCCGTAAAAAAAAAATGTTATTTATTTACAATTTGTTTTAAATTGAAAGAGAGGAGAAAGTGAACGATGTATGTTCGTGTATATGAAATGGACGTGTGTGTTTGTGAAGAGAGAGAGAGAGAGAGAGAGAGAGAGAGAGAGAGAGAGAGAGAGAGAGAGAGAGAGAAAGGGAGAGAGAGAGGGAGAGTGAAAGGAAGAGAGAGAGAGAGAAAGAGAGAGAGGAAGAGAGAGAGGAAGAGAGAGAGAGAGAAAAAGAGAGAGAGAAAGTGAGAGAGAGAGAGAGAAAAAGAGAGAGAGAAAAAGAGAGAGAGAGAAAAAAAAAGAGAGAGAGACAAAGAGAGAGAGAGACAAAGAGAGAGAGGAAGAGAGAGAAAGAGTGAGTGAAGGGGTGTGTTGTCATGTATACACGCATATATCAATACATATGCGTACATCTTTTTTGTATGTACGTGTACATGTGCGTGTATGTGTTAGAGAGAGAGAGTGAGAGAGTGAGTGAACGTGTGTCTTCTCATGTATGTGTAAGTGGCACTCTCTCTCTCTCTCTCACACACACACACACACACAAACACACACACACAAACACACACACACACGTCCATTTCATATACGCGTTCATACATCTTTCACTTTCTCCTCTTTCACTTTAAAACAAAAGTAAATAAATATAAATTTTTTACAGAAATTAACGAAGAAAACCAGCTGGTACGGATGACAGTTCTGAGAGTCAAAGCGAAAGATCGCCCCAAGGAAATACCATTACAAAAATTTTTTGGACATATCTCAGCTCCAAAGATTTGGCTGCTATTTCTTGCACGCCCTGCTACCACGTAACAGCTATTTGCGATAAAGGACCCGAAATACCTGTTATGTGGTAGCAGGACGTGGAAGAAATAGCAGCCAAATCTTTCCTTTTTCCGGGGAAAGGAGCCGTTTACGCGTGATTTCGATGTCACATTCGTTGAAAGCATGCGAAAGAACCTGGAAAAGAAAAGAAAAACTTATGAAACAAAATTTCGTTGCTGGGAAACTCAGACTTCCCAGGTGATCCAACGGGTCAGGGGTAGTCTAGTATATATATATATATATATATATATAAACATAAACGCGTTCACGCAATGTTATTAGTAACGTTCACTATCTTTTAAGTTGATGATCAATAATTCACTCATTGATACTTTGAATTCTGTCTCAATATCCCTCCTGTGTCCTATCATTGATTCTTCTACTGCTACTGAACTTACTCACTTTGCAGCCATTTTCCCGTTACTTGCACAGTTACTTGACTCTTTCACCTGATCTCTGATATATATACACATATATACATATATATATCGTGAAGAATATTTGCCACTTAAATGTGGCTAACCCTTTAAGGGTGGATGCTACGGTAGCTTGTAACCCCAGGAGAACACCTCTTCCAGCTGGCTATTGACACTTTCTTTGCCCTATCAGTATTTGCAAAGGGAAGCCATCCTTCACATCTTCAACCTGACGTGATACACACGGACCCGAGTTTCTGGGTATTGACCCGTCATCAGCGTGTGACAATCACCGGTTGTCTATGTGAAGTGGTTCCCAATGCAAATGTATATATACCCTTTTTCCAGTGAGGAAAAGTCACTGATCTCGAAAAAGTGTATATATCAAAAGGATGTTTTGTAACACTATTCCACAGTCATATCAACAATCCAACATACTTCCATCATCAGCTGCTCCACGGATATCATATGGTTTCGACACCTAGGTATTGCCATTCAATCCGGCGGTGTCAACAGCACTAAAATAAGTGTTGTTTGGGAACAAATAAACCCAAGAAATCACAACTTTCAAACACGTTTACCTTACATGCAACCGTATCGATAAATAAATTCAATAAGTAAGATATATATATATATATATATATATATATATATATATATATATATATATATATATATATATATAGGGAGAGAGAGAGAAAAAGAAAGAAAGAGAGGGGGCCAAAAATCACGCACAAAATAAATTCAATACGCTCCGGAATTGTCAAAGACATGCTTCAACGTGAAGCATGTTACGTAATAACAGGCTAATCACATATGAGATAATAACAATTTAAAGTAAATAACTATTTGTGGTGTGGAAGTTTGGTTTCATTTTTTAATAATCTTAAGCATTCAAAGTATGAGTTCATTGTATTGGAACACAGTAAATAAATTCCGGAATCAAAAACTTATCTATCATCAAAACATTTTAACTGGAAAAATACAGACCTATTGGAGTTATGGGCATTCAAAGTGTAATGAAATTTAATTGAAAATCCTGCATGCATGGCCAGCATTTAGTTATTTGGAGATGTTGAAAAAATGTATGTTAATGCAATATGCAAATTAATTACAGCAATATTATATAACTGTTTAGATATTGAATTAGAATAGACGTTCATCAAAATGTTGTATGAACTGTAAATAAGCAATAAATATTATGATTTGTAAAATAAGTATAACTGATACAGGGTGTCGCAAGTCAATGTGGTGAGGAAGTTTGGTTTCATTTTTTAAGAATTTTAAGCATTCAAAGTAAGAGTTCATTGTACTGGGTCAAACTTATGAAATACGTTGTGGAATGAAAAAGTTATCTACTATCATCGAAAAGTTTGTACTGGAAAACTGCAGAATTATTGGAGTCATGGGCATGTGAAATTTGGCAATCGGGGATCGAATCCACGCTATGCCACAAATACGTTGTGGAATAAAAAATTTATTTACTGTCATGGAAAAAGTTTAACTGGAATAATGCAGAATTATCAGAGTAATGAGCATTCAAAAAAGTATGTATGTATAGAAATGTATGAATGAAGTCTTTAAGGTTTAAGATTCAAATCAAGAAAGTGCAATAATAATGTTTAGCAGTTCAAAACTGAGTAGTGGAATACAGAATTAGGTCGGCTGATCGTGAGAATCAAATATTGATCGCTTCGCTAAATACTGCAGGTGGTATGGATTATTTCCCTTGGGTTGTTCAAATAAAATATTAGTAATATGTAGTAGATATAAGGATCCATTGGAGGAGGCCCTATTATTGATATTTTTTTCAACAATCTAAGTATGTCACGAGGTTTCCAGACATGAGTTCTATTCACGTGTCAAATAAAGTATAAAAGTTATATTGTCTACAAAAATTAGAAATTGGACACACAAAAAAATCAATATTCAAAGTAATCGAACATAAAGAATGAAACCTGTAAAATATTTCTAAATTCGATGGCTCAATTAGTTTCATGAAAATGTATGAACTGTAAATAAGTAATAAATATTATGATTAATTAGTTTCATGAAAATATTATATGAACTGTAAATAAGCAATAAATATTATGATTTGTAAAATAAGTGATACAGGATGTCCCAACTAAATGTGGTGTGGAAGTTTGGCTTCATTTTTTAAGAATTTGAAGCATTCAAAGTATGAGTTCATTGTATTGGGACACACTTATCAAATACGTTCTTGAATCAAAAATTTATGTACTATCGTCGAAAAATTTTAACTGGAAAAATGCAGAATTATCGGAGTTACGGGCATTGAAAGTGTACATGCATCAAGAAAGTGTACATGCATCAAGAAAGTGCAATAATAAGGTTTAGCGGTTCAAAACTGTGAGTAGTGAAATGCAAAATTAAGTCCGCTGATCGTGAGAATCAAATATTGAGCGCTTCGCTAAAAACTAACAACTGTAAGTGTAAGTAGCATGGTTATTTCCCTTGAGTGTTTAAAAAAAATTATGCAGTTGCTATGGGTTACTTCCCTTGGGTGCTTTTAAAAAAATATTAGTTAGATATAAAGATCCCTTCCAGGGGGCTGTATTATCGATTTTTTCAACAATCTAAGTATGTCACGAGGTTTCCAGACATGATTTCTACTCACGTGTCAAGTTTCATGAAAATCAATAAAACGATGAAGGAGGAGTTAGCTAACAACGCCACAAACAAACACACACATTTTCCACGTATTTGTTAGTTATGATAACATTAACATTAATGTTATAAAACATAAAATACAACTGAACGTGAATGAAGTGTTCGAAGAACACATTTGGTTTTTGCTTTGTTTTGTTTTTTGTTTTTTGTTGCTTTTTCTTTTATTGGTCAGTCCGAAGCTGGTAGACTACATTTACTCTAAGTGCTGTGTAGTGCGATCGAACTCGGAACCAAGTGCTTACGAAGCTAATTTCTTAAAAACACAGCCGTACCTACACACATTCACATATCCAACACTATGACAGGAGCACACATCACTATAAAGACTGAAATAATACATATAGAATTTTTATGTTGTAATTTTTATGCTGAATTTCATTAATGTTTCTATGTACTATAGGAATCAGAAACCTGTTTCTTACAGGATGTAGTGCATGGAAATAGTCAACGAAACATGGCACTATAAATTACAGCGGATCGGCATGCATAAGAATGCATGTGACGTGTCCTCAATTTCTCCGGCGCGTGCCTTCATACAATTGAAGAAAGCAAATGATTTCAACCGCACCTGACAAGTTATCCGATCTTCACGATGAATCACCAAAGTTCTTCGTGACTGACTGAACGAAAAGCTTTAGTGAGATCAAGATTTTGTTCTTCCATTTTTCTTAGATTTCCTTCGCTGCAAATCTTATGTCAGTAGTATCTCTACCAGACCTGAATAAGTATTGACTTTCAGGAAAGGAAATATCGAAGTTGAGACAGAGAAGGTTGATGCTTTCTCTGTGATCATCCAAGTTCTTATCGTCATTACTGACTTCAAATTTTGGCACAAGGCCAGCAAGTTCGGGAGATGAGGCTAGTCGATTACATTGATTCCAGCACTCAACTGGTACTTATTTTATCGACCCCGAAAGGATGAAAGGCAAAGTCGACCACGGCGGAATTTGAACTCGGAACGTAAAGAGGGACGAAATGCCGCTTAGCATTTTTTGCCCGGCGTGCTAACGATTCGACCAGTTTCTTGCCTTAATCTTAATATTAACGGTGGATAATCCCCGATGGCTATCGCACACCTGTCTATCTCTTTGCAGAGGCCAATGATAATAACGTTGTCTGAAATGTTGCGGATCGACCTCTTCTATTCACAACTGTCTGAAAAATAAAACGAGTTCTACCATGAGTGTGTCTCAACCATACTTGTAACTCCTGGTCGGATACTAACCTCACAGATTCTTTCCCACGATAAAGTTCCTTAATCTTCTCAGGTGTTTCTGTAGTCATTGGGTTTCTGTCAAATCATCAGACTCTGGAATATTTCCTTGATTGTTTTAACGGGGATTATTGATTAAGAAGATAAATAAAGTGCTGTGCTCACAGTTCTGTGATGAGTGCTAGTTATTTTATATTCAAATATATATATATATATATATATATATATATATATATATATATATATATATATATATATATATATATAAAGAGAGAAAGAGTGAGAGAGAGAGAGAGTGAGAGAGAGAGTGAGAGAGAGAGAGTGAGAGAGTGAGAGAGAGAGAGTGAGAGAGAGAGTGAGAGAGAGAGAGAGAGTGAGAGAGAAAGAGAGCATGTGATCACGTGATCACGTGACAAGCCAGGCTATCATATATTGTTACACATCGCTGGTCACAATGCGCTTTTGCTTTGTTTTAGCCTTTAAATGATGCCACCCCTCTGGCTAGGCGAGCAGGCCAACATTCCCCACTGATTGAAGGAGGACTAGAACAATGTGAAATATGTGAAATGAATTGTTTTGCTCAAGAACACAACACGCCGCCCTGTCAGTGAACCGAACCCACGATTTAGCGATCATGAGTGCAACAGCCTAACCACCATGTATGTATGTATGTATGTATGTATGTATGTATGCATGTCATTGGACTCCCATTAAAGGCTTGTGATATGCAGGACACTGACTGGGAGAATAATGCCTGTCATCGTCACAGATGGAGGAAGCAGGTTAAGGAGGGGATCAACACTTTCGAGAGAGAACGTATCCAGCATGAAGAATTTAAGCGAGCTACGCGAAAGTGCACGGCTCGTATAGTGAATGGGGAAAGCTTAATCTGCAATGTTTGCAGTCGTGTGTGCTTGTCAAGAACAGGGCTCATTAGCCACCAACGGAGCCATAAATGCAAAATGTAAGTTAGTACTAAAGCGCAGAATGTTCCTGAAGGTCGGCAATGGTCTTCCTCGGTCACGAGTGGACGGCCATCATCATCATCATGTCATTGGACTACCGCCATGCTAGTACACCACCTTCAGGGTTTTGGTCGAACAAATCGAGCTCAGTACTCATTTTTAAGTCTGGTGCTTATTCTGTCGGTTGTAAAGCAGTGGTGGTGGTGGACAAACACACACACATACATACATACATACATACATACATACATACATACATACATACATACATACATACATACATACATACATACATATATATATATGAAAACATGTATATAAATGGCTGGACCTCTGCACGGTTTCCGTCTCACAAATTTACTCGCAAGGTATCGGTCACCTCGGGGATCTAGTAGAAGACACTTGCGCAAGATGTCGCGCAGTGGGACTGAGCTTGAAACCACACAAATTTGCAAAGCAAGTTTCTTAACCATTAAGACAAGCCTGTGCCTATACACAGATTCATATTAAATTACTGGTATGCGTACATAGACGTAATATTTCCCTGCGTGGTAACATACTGTGTTGGTTAAAATGCTATGTTATAAAAATTCTAAGAAACTAGCTTCCCAACCACATGTTCCGGGTTCAGTCCCACTGTGTGGCACTGCCGATCAAAGCCTTGTCTGTGATTTGGTAGACGTCCCCGTAACTTAGCGGTTCGGCAAAAAGAGACCGATAGAATAAGTACTAAGCTTATAAAGAATAAGTCCTGGGATCGATTTGTTTGACTAAAGACGGTGCTCCAGCATGGCCGCAGTCAAATGACTGAAACAAAGAAAAGGAAAAGTACATTATATACACACACACGCAAGCCCATATGTATGTATATAAACGAACATGTGTATGTGTGTGGATGTGATTGTGAGTGTGTGTATATGTGTGTGAATAAAGGACAGCTTTTCTTTAAATATGTTATATCAAGGACACTCTGTTCGACTGTAATATCTTTTATTAATGATTTTTCGTATTTCCTTGTTAATCCTTTATGTTTAGTATCAAACAACACGCTTTCTGAGTTTATTTACATTTCAAGACCTTCTTGGTCACATCATATGACTGAAATGATAACGCTATTGAAGTGCTCTTCGCGCGCTTGGCAGTAGATCAAAAAAGATCAAGGGAATACTGTTGTATTTGATAAAATCGCCAATGCCAGATTTTAAATTGTTCAGCGGTTAATTCCAGTTAGACTTTGTACTATATATGCCCTGATTTTTGGATCGAATTTTGCTATAAAGCTTCAGTGGGTAATTTTCTCGTTGTTTTCTTTTTGTGGAGTTCTATACAGGATGGTAATGTTGATAAAATTGTTCTTCCATAAGTTATGTTTCATATACTTTTTTACTCTTTTACTTGTTTCAGTCATTTGGCTACGGCCATGCTGGAGCACCGCCTTTAGTCGAGCAAATCGACCCCAGGACTTATTCTTTGTAAGCCTAGTACTTATTCTATCGGTCTCTTTTGCCGAACCGCTAAGTTACGGGGACGTAAACACACCAGCATCGGTTGTCAAGCGATGTTGGGGGGACAAACACATACGCACAAACATATATATATATATATACATATATACGACGGGTTTCTTTCAGTTTCCGTCTATCAAATCCACTCACAAGGCTTTGGTCAGCCTGAGGCTATAGTCGAAGACACTTGCCCAAGGTGCCACGCAGTGGGACTGAACCCGGAACCATGTGGTTGGTAAGCAAGCTACTTACCACACAGCCACTCCTGCGCCTATCTTAATATTAGTTAAAATAATTTCTCATTCTGTCTCAACTTCCTTCCGTTTGCAGAGTGAAAATGTAGCATTCGAATGGCTCTCATCGGGGATCTAAGCCGGGCCTCATAATTCAAATAGAAGATGACGGCAAAGAAATTTTATGAAAATAATTTCTTTTGTTTCTTCTTGTTTTATTTTCTTTTCTTTTCTTTTGCTGCTTTTTTTTTTAACTAAAATAACATTGAGTACTCAATGCACTATTCACTACTTTTTTTTAACCACTCAAATACTTGATATCATTTACCTCAGACGTGAGAATAGCATTCCTGTGAATTTTGTTATATTTATAGACCGTTTAAACCTGTTTATAGACCTTTAAACCTGATACACATAGCGGCCAAATTTCCCTCTAGTCATTCGCAATAATGTTGATAAATTCACACACATTAACCAATACTAACAGATTAATCTATACATATAAACACAAACAGATACAGATACAAACACACACAGACTTGTATGTATTTACGCATGCATGTATGTATGTGTGTATGTATGTATGTATGTATATATGTATATATGTATGTATGTATGCATGTATGTATGTATCTATGTATATATGTATGTATGCCTGCATATATATATTTAGTCCTGCTGAGATTCCAGGCTGGCGCCCGGTGTGCTAAAAGACCACAGGGAGTAAGGCACCGCTCAGCTTTTGTTAAAGCATATCTCTAGGTCATTCTGATATAAAGCCGGATATGCAGGAAATGGCATTGAATACTTTGGGGATCTTTTGCTTACGCTTGAGATCATGGCGCTCCCACACTCCAAACGACATCTGCACTAAATATCTTGCTTCGGTTTGTCTCTGGATCATGTTAATAGGGTGGAGAGGGCCTATAAGATGTCATACTGAAAATAATTTCTTTTGTTTCTTCTGCATGAGTATTGCTGCTTAATGGTCAATGATGGTCTTCCTCAGTCACAACTGGACAAACTTTATGTGTATTTAATAGGTTCAGACTGGCTGAATGGTCAAGAAGTTCGCTTCGCAACTACGTAGCCATCGGTTCGATCCTACTGCATAATATCATGAGTAGACGTAATTTTCTATAGTGACAGGTTGACTCATACTTTGTCAGAAAAATGTCACATTCAAATGTCACAGCCTTATCTGAGAATTACGTAAAGGATACACATGCCTGTAGAATGTTTGGTCACTTATACGTCGGTTCCGAAGTAGGTGATTCAGTTGCTTGATCAATTGGGTCATCATTAGATGGCGATGTTTCATTGCTGAACTGCTAAATTACCAGGACGACGTGTGTGTGTGTGTGTGTGTGTGTGTGTATAAAGCACATGGACAAATAAATAAAAACAAATTAAACGAACGTGTATAAACAGGGAATACAAATAATACAGGCACTCCCCATACACACACACGCACTTACTAAACATAGACACACATAGGGGGATACGCATGCGCAAATAAAGACACATACAATAGGAACACAAATTACAAAATGGTTGATCGTTAGTAAGGAAAGACACACAAATTGGAAAAGAAGAAAGCAAAGGACCACTGATGAGGTCACAGAAGTGTGACGAAAGAACTCTGGCCGAAATATGATTAATGTAATGTAAAATAAAGCTGAAGTGAATTAATACCAAATATATAGTGCGTTTGTTTTTATTGGCTAAACTGGCAACATGACCATCCCCAAATACAACAATATATATATATATATATATATATATATATATATATATATATATATATATATATATATATATATATATATATATATATATATATATATATATATGTATATATATGTATATATATATATATATATATATATATATATATATATATATATATATATATATATATATATATATATATATATATATATAAACATATATATAAACCTTGATAAACCTTTACCCTTTTAATTGTAATAATTATATATATATATATATATATATATATATATATATATATAGTTTTCTGCAGCTGCTGAATTTGTTGTGTATATGAACAGATTGGGTGTTTTTTTCTCTGGGGTTGGGTTGGGCTGGTCAATCTAGGTGTGATTATGTAACCTATATAGTTGATACATAAACAGAAATTTTAATTACTTTTCTGTGTAGCTGGGATTTATTTAACTTTTCTTTACTATGCAGGAAGCAAGCTGGTCGCTAGGAATGCAGCATGGCTCTTTTATTTAGAGTAAGACAGTTCTTGAGGTTTGTGGTTAACTGAACTGGTTGATGTATGCATACATGTGTGTGTGTCGTGCATATGCTCGTGCTTCATAAACTTACACTCCTGGTTGTGCGTTTTACAATGGAACACAAGTGTATGTGTGTATGTGTGTGTGTGCGCGCGCGTGTGTGTGTGTGTGTGTGTTTCATTACTGCTTATGCGTGTGTGCTTGTACATACCATATATAGGAGTGATTGTGTGCATATGGTGATCCACTGACCTTAAATGAAGAATCCCTGAAATGTGTATTTCGAGAATGAGAATCAGTCTGTTCTGTTCTTTTTCAAAGAACTCAAGCAACTGTAGTCTTTTTACACATTTCGGTTGTTACGTAACCAATGCACCTAGGATAATAAGAAAGAATGAAAATCTATAGCTTGGATTTAAGAGCTACGAAGTTCTTATAAGTTTTCCATATATGTTCTCCCTTTCCCCAGTTTTTGGTGAAACATTCATATCCTCCGAGTAGTTGATTTCTAATACGGTGCCCGACTTTTGCTCCCAGCTCCATACAACAACATCTATCCTGTTGTACTTGCAGCGGGTTGCTGTTTTTATTGAAACTATTCTATACTTTTAAAGGTGTGGATAATGTTTGGTTCTTGTGTGCCTTTTGCAGAAAAGACAATCCTTTCTACTTACACTGTCTTGTAGACTGTCTTGGCGACAATGTGATGTCTCGTGAAAAGGTAGAATTTCACGGATACTTTTGAAAAGATGTGAATAATATAAGTGATATCTTCCACACTGGTATGGTACAATCGACATTTTCTGTCACAACGTAGAAGTCAAGAAGCATCTTTATCTCTCTTATTGATCAGGTATTTTGTTGCTGTCTCCTGTTCTTGGATAGCAAAGAAACTGTAGCCTTTCTAAGGTGAGATGTTCTTATCGTACGTCCAGAGGGGCTACTATTCGTGTCAATGCTGTTGCAAAGATATGTATGTATGTATGTATGTATGTATGTATGTATGTACGTACGAATGTATGTATGTGTGTATGTATGTCATTATTCAGTTTGATTTCAAGATTTCTTGCCAATAGAGAAAAAGCAAGTTTCTAACCTAAGCCCAAGGCTCCTTCATTGGAACTTCAACATTAACTGGGTATGTATGTATGTATGTATGTACGTATGCATGTATGTTTGTATGTATGTATGTTTGTATGTATGTATGTGTAGATTTGTATGTTTTATGTATGTATTTTCATACATATAGTTGCATATCTAGACTTGTTCATATATATTTAAGTGATGAGCTTCTGGAAAGTTTTACAGATTTTTACAGTTACAGTGATGGATTAGATCTGTAGTCTTCGAATTAGCTTTCTCCTTTCTGCTTTTGAGAAGCCTAATTTGGTATTTAGGTAGTGTGTTACATATCACAGGGCCCCAATAATTACAGGTATAAACCTGAACTTGTAATCTGGATAGAGTAACTATAGATTTCTCAATAGTTCAGCATAGGTGTTCTCTTTTTCACTGATCTTCAGCTTTTATGTTAACATCCGCCTGGCTGCTAATTTCCACAACTGTACACAGTTTCTTTTCTCTATCCCAAATCGTTATATCAGGTCTGTTGTGCTTACATTTTATTGAGGTCTTCACTGGTACATTCCACCAGTATTCCTTTTTATTATGAGTGTCTATGGCTTCTACCATATAGAGGGTTCTTCTTTCTTTGTCCTCGGGATTATCCTTCTGATGGATTTCATTATAGAGTGTCTTAGCTACAACGTCATGTCTTATCGGTAGATAATACCATGATGACATTTTCGGACAACTGCTTATGATATGGGTAATATCTTCAGTGTGTACTCCACAAAATCAATCTGCATCGGCTTTTCCTGCATTTCTATCTTCTATCCCTTTTGTGCATCAGGTATTTGGCTGATATTTCCTGTTCCAAGATTGCAAACGCATACCCTTCAAAGTGGGAGGTAGTAATCCATGATAACTGCTTTGATGATGTATGTATGTATGTATGTATGTATGTATGTATTTATGTATGTATGTATGTATGTATGTATGTATGTATGTATGTATGTACGTATGTATGTATGTATTTATGTATGTGTGTATGCATGTATGTATGTATGTATGTATGTATGTATGCATGCATGCATGCATGTATGTATGTATCGCTGGCAGGCTGGCAGGCTGGTAGGCTGGCTGGCAGGATAGATAGATGGATAGCTGGTTGGATGAATGGATGGATGGATGGATGGATGGATGGATGGATGGATGGATGGATGCTTATATGTATTTATGAATGGATGGGTGTGTGGGCGGCTGTATAGAAACTCATTTACAAATGCTCTCACACATATATATATATATACGAGTGTATGTTTCCGTATGTTTTTAATCGTTTACAATACGGTAAGGTCAGAAGGGAATCATTAATCTGTAAAGCAACAATTACTAAAAAAGAGGATGAAAGGTGGAAGAAAAGGAGGAGGAAGAGTAACACTATAGTCATAACTGTTGTCATATCCCCTACTGTTGGCATTAACATGCTGTGTATTCCTCTGATAAATGTTGTCTCATAACATACACCACCACCACCACCACCACCACCAATACCAATACCACCATCATCACCACCACCACCAACACTGCCATCACCACCACCACCGCCGCCGCCACCACCACCACCACCGCCGTCGCCGCAGCCAGCACCACCACCACCACCACCACCGCTGCTGCTGTCACCTCCACCATCAAGGTCAATAACACTGCTGCTATCACTTCTCCAACCGACACCACTACGGCTATCAATTCCAATCCCACTCCACTGCTACCACCACTGTCCATCATACTACTATCACCGCCACCGCCACAACCACCACCCTCTACCACCAATGCCGCTCTATAGTCACCATGGTAATCATGTTTAGTATTGACTTTTTGAGTTTTCATTTTCAAAATAAGATTGTGTATGTGCGTGTGCATGTGCACGTGTGTATGTGTGTGTATGTTGTGTGTATGTGTGTTTGTGTGAGTGTGTGTGTGTGTGTGTGTGAGTGTGTGCGTGCGTGTGAGTGTGCGTGTGTTTATTACATGCTACGTCTGAATGAGGTGGCAGCGCCCATGGCTTTCGCAGGTTCACCGGCACCGGTGAGATTGATGCCTGGTTAATATATTAGATGAGTGAAACGGACGGCCTCTCCGTAGAGGCTACTTCCTGTCAAAATAACACATACACACAACACAACACGCCCGCCCGCCCATGCACGCACGCGCACACACGCGCGCACAACACATACATACATACATACATACATACATATCCAATCAATCAATGGAACTGTAAAAATCTGTAAGACTTTCCAGAAGTTTATCATTTAAATACATATGAGCATATCTAGTTATGCAAATGTATGCACGAGAATACATACAAAAAACATACATATCTGCACTACATACATACATACATACATACATACATACATACATACATACATACATACATACATACATACACACACACACATACATACATACTTACATACATACGTACATACATACATACATACATACATACATACATACACACATACATACATACATACATACATACATACATACATACATACATACACACACACACATACATACATACATACATACATCCACACATACACACATACATATATACATACATACACACATACATACATACTTACATACATACGTACATACATACATACATACATACATACATACATAATACATGCTTACATACATACATACATACATACATACATAGGAGGAACCTAGTTTCAATGTGGGTAGCCTACAAGAAAGCTTTTGACTCTGTTCCCCACTCATGGATGCTAGAAGTCCTTCAACTTGCTGAAGTTCCAGTGAGCATAATCAAAGCCATAGCTGACCTGACTTCATCGTGGGCCACTATCTTGAAATTAAAACACAAAGAGTGATTGCATTATCACTGATAAAATACAGTACCGCCAAGGCCAAGTATTATCATAGATAAAATACAGTACCGCAAAAGTACCAAGTGAACAACCTCTCTGTGATGTTTATACTTTCTGTATACTCCTTGTAATTCATATTAAGGAAATCTGAAGGATATCTCACTGGTTCACAAGGAAACTGGAATACCAAAATTACACACAGAGTCAGTACTCATACCAACATTTGGGCTGCTTGACTGGATGCTTGATGAGATCCGAGCCAGTGATGTAAAAACCTGAAAAATACTAACAAGCACACATAATTTCCACATAAACAGTGTCGTACCTAAAACGTACCTGTTTTCGTATACATTCGTTTACTTTCTTCCAAGGAGTCTAGTGCTCTTAGCTTAGATTATCTTGGGGACGGCCAGATTGGAGCAGTCTCGAGTGTAACCGGTCGAAACTGCAAAGATGATCTGGAACTCGACTGAAGATAGGAAGCTCCGAATGACCCGTCCTTGTTTTTCCTGTCCTTTTTTGCATCGTCTAACTGTCCGGATGTTTTGTTATCGCTTGTTACGTTCTTGTTCCATTTTTTTGCTTTCTACATATATTTATACACACACACACACACACACACACACACACACACACACACACACATATATATATATATATATATATATATATATATATATATATATATAACCAATTCAAATGAATAAACAATTCGAATAAAGGAATAAAAAAACGAATGTGACTATGTGCACAAGAAGCATATTAGCTTGATGCTCTGTGAAAGGAGAGAGTTTAACGTTTGGAGCATAGCTCTTCGTCGGAAAGGAGAAAGGGAAAAGTCCAAAGAAGGAGGAAAGAAGAAATCGCCAACGGACCACATTTAGTTATCGCTAATGACGAAATTTTACTCTGCTTGCTGGCTATTTACGACAGCAGTTATTTCTCAGTCACTATTTTTCTATATCGTAGAGGGTAAATTTGTCTAAGCATGCGGTTGATAGTGGATATTTGCTACTGATGACGCGCAAAGACAGTGAAATCTAGATTTAGTAATTCCACCACCGCTGCTGGACGCTTTCTGGCTCAAGCTGATACACTTCTGTGCTTTTTAGCTCTATACATCTATACGAGATGCTTTCTCAAGACGAATACCGCAGTTTTGTGGCTTTCTACAACGTATCCACATTAAGTAAGATATACAGAATGGTATATGTGTGTGTACATATATTCATATGTTTACGCATGTATGTGTGTGTGCGTATATGTGTGTGTGTGTATGTCTGTGTCTGTATCTATGTCTTTGTGTGTCTGTGTGTGTGCCTGTCTGTATGCATGTATTATATATCTATTTATTTATATAGTTCAATTAAATTATTATACTGTTTGTACACAGTAATGGAAACTCTGTTTTCATAAAATTTACAGCTTTCATGTTCGCTCAGCAAGCTTTATTATTCCATCAGTGATTTGACTTCTAGGTGTGAAGTATTTGTTACCAATTATGGCGCTTTTATGTTATTTTTATTGCATATGATGCAGCAGACATTATCTCTAGAGCTGTGTGTACACTGTACCGTGGTTTGTGATTTCCCTGAAGGTTATTTCATCCATGCCCATATTTAATGTACATCTGATTTAAGTAATACGATTTATATACTTTAACTACGAATGACAAAATCGAAAAGGTGAAAACTGAGCAGAGCTGTGTTTTTAATCTAACGCGTTTTTAAAATCATTTCTATTAAACAGATCTGCTATTTCAGATGTTTCCACTGAGATTCTTTTGTCTTTTACTTGCTTCCGTCATCAGGCTGCGCCCATGCTGGGGCACCACCTTGAAGAATTTTTAGTCAAGTGAATCGACCCCAGTTCTTATTTTTGATAAGCCTGATACTTATTCTATCGGTCTCTTTTCTGCCGAACCGCTAAGTTACGGGGACGAGAACACACCAACGCCGGTTGTCAAGCGGTGGTGCGGGACAAACGCAGACACAAGGAAACCCACTCATATGTGCGTGTGTGTGTGTGCGCGCGTGCGCGCGCGCGTGTGTGTGTGTACATAAATACATATGAAAGACGGGCTTATTTCAGTTTTAAGTCTACCACATCCACTCACTAGGCTTTGCACAAGTTGCATGCCGTGGGACCGAACCTGGAACCATGTGGTTGGGAAGCATGGATGTGTCCATACCACAAGAACCAGTGAGATTGGCACAGTCAACTCTTTGTCTGACCTCTGTATCACATGTGATACACAGTATATATTTCTCTAGTCTGCATGTATCGTAGATTATACATATTCCCAATTTTTTTTTCAACCACCAGACTTCGGAGCAGAAGGGTGCTTCAGAATATTCTAAATGGGTACTAATTTGTAATAATGGTAAAGTGGAGTTTCAAAATAAGTTTATCATTGTAAATCTGAGGATGCACCATTGAATAGTGAAGGGACAGTGCCGTCCAATGCACTCCCTTAGCGACGGGTATGCACTAAAGTAACTTGCAACTTATGAAAGGAAAGGTTTATTTTAGTGAGAACGTATGAAACAAGTCTGCGAACAAGCATGGACTTTTAGGGCAAACTTATGAAAGTGCCTTGGATAAGTAAAGGTTCCATATTCCTATCGAATGGTCACAAGTTGGTAACTAAGGAAACAACATGGACTAAGAGTTGGAGATTCTTGAAGGTCGATGTTCTGGAGATAAAGAACTGGATATTGTGATTAGTGCGGGACTTGAAGTAAACGCAATATGTAACCTTATCCCATAGTCCATCAGCGCCTATATGTCTCCTTTCGACTATGTTTACAAGTTCTATTTACCACTACCACAGGGTCCACCTGTGTATACATGTCTCCTTTAACATTACAACTCTGTCGATTATGTCTACATGTCCCATGTACCACTATGACACTGTCCACATGTGCTCACATGTTCCATGTAACACTACAACACTGTCGACAATGTCCACATGTTCCATGTACCCCAACCACATTGTTCACTTTTGTCTACATGTTCCTGTAGCACTAAAACATTGTTGACAATGTCTACATGTCCCATAGACACTGTTCACTTGTGTCTACATAACTCCCATACAGGGCACTGTAATATACTAAAGCTGTTTATTATTCATTTTAATCAATAATTCCGGCAACTTCAAATCAATCACTGCTGACAGGAATAGAACAATAAGCACCTATCAAACCGAATCACCGAGAGAGCCTCTATGCTATCACTAGATTAGAAGAAATAACAGCCAAATCAACTTCAACTTAGACTCTGTGGTCTTAGAGAAAGAAAGGCAACATTGAACATTATTGTAGAAGATACTTTTTTATGGGATGATCATGACTGGAATGCTTTTGGTCACATATCTTGTCTGTCGCAGACAGATCTGACTCGGGGCTAAACAGTAACAACAAAAATAACAACAACAATGACAACAACGATGATGACTTCAGCCAGATATCATTGGCCAATTTCACTAAAGGTAATTAGGACTGTTTCACCTGTCACCTTTTGAAAATGTCGATAGATTTGATGACCTTTCCTAATTATCTGATATTAAATGTCTTCGGAAGATAATGGTCATATCTATTGATAAAATAACTAAATATTTTCCTTACTTCTGAGTTTTTCGACAAGCAACTACTTCTCATTTGTCTTTCTAGAAAAACTCCCATACATATACACATTTATAGACACACACTCACAGACATATACACGGAGATACGCACTCATGCACAAACACACACACATTTACAAATATATAGATTTCAAACATAACTACAAGGTCAAACATTTTGGGGCGAGAGATATTTTATCAAGCCACAACGATGTAAGATAAAGTAGACCCCGGTAAGATTTAACCTCAGAACGCAAAGGACTGCAGTTGAATACCGTAATTCATTTTGCCCTGTGCTCCCAGGTGCCTTCACAGACACACACACACGCACACATACTGCTATTAGCTAATATATTAGTCAACCTTTGTAACGAATATTAATTAGCACATCCGGCATAAGTTAGATGTGTTGTTTATAACGCCTAGGACGATAAACGTCCCGAGAAATTATCTCATGTACGCGACAAATGTTCAAAAGCTTTGATGATATCAGTTGATATTGCGTCAGCACCGGTAGATGGTACTGTGGTATCACGGAATTTCACTATATTAAGTATTTGTCGAGACGTTTACTGCAGTCATAAACAACACATACAAATTATGTTGGATGTGCTAATTAAGATAGATAGATAGATAGATAGATAGATAGATCAGAAAATGGCGTTCACGAAATTTTTTATTCAAAACCACAGCAATTGCCTCGATTTACTCTCGCACCTGTTGTTCATAGGTGAGATGCGATGCATTCAATTGTCTTGCATCACAGGTGTAGAATGTCCCACCTCAGGTGACATTTTAAAATAAGTTTCTCACTATAACTTCTCGTCATTTCACTTTGCCTTATAATAACGTATAGATGGGTAGGTGTTGCATTCTAGTAGTTCTCAGAGCTGACAGAATCCTTAACACGACGGAAAATGCTTAGCGGCATTTCGTCCGTCTTTACATTCTGAGTTCAAATTTCTCCGAGATGGATTTTGCCTTTCATCCTTTCGTGGGTCGATAAAATAAGTATCAGTCAACTACTGGGATCGATATAATTGAATTACCTCTCCCTCGAAATTGCTAGACTTGTGCCAAAATATGAAACCGTTGTTATTATTATTATTATTATTATTATTATTATTATTATTATTATTTGATGAAAGGTGGCGAGCTGGGAGAATCGTTACCGCACCGGACAAAATGCTTAGCGGCATTTCTTCCGGCTTTACGTTCTAAGTTCAAATTCCGCCGAGGTCGACCAATCAATGAAGAACAAGAAAGTGACCGCTGTTGTTTTGAACGACAGAAACAGCATACGCACATTCCCAAATTGTCGCTGCTACATATCTGGACTGTTTTAACCAAAGAATATATCTACTTTTCAGACTTTCCAAAGTGTTTCGGGTCATCTATAAACAGAAGATGGTTTATGAACAATTCTTTCTTTAACATAACTGTCAACCAAGTATGGCTACTGACGTTTATAGCCCCAGGAAGACATCTCTTCCAGCTGGCTAACGGCGCATATAGTATTTTGCGAGTGGAATGAGTTTTCATTACTAGCTGGTGATTAACACACACTGAGGATGGGTAACCCAGAAACTCGAGTCCATGTGTATCACGTAAGGCTATAAACGTTAGTAGCACTGTCCTGTATAGGACGCCACACTTGTTTGGCAATTATATGTTACGATTCCGTATTGCTCAGAGATTTAATATAGCTTATTTCTCCCAGTTCTTTCTTTGGTTGGTAATCAATTTTAACTTTCCTAAGTGTCACTTTTATAGGCATAAGTGCTATGGCAAATATTAATGGTGAAAAAGATTCACCTTGGAAGATACCCGTTTTGATTTCTACTTCTCTGAGGAATACATAGCTCGACATACTATTCGACATACTATTCAGAAAATGCGTGATATTTACATTATTCGACGGATATTTGTCCTCATTTTGTTTGTTGTTAACATAACGTTTCGGCTGATGTACCCTCCAGCCTTCTTCAGGTGTCTTGGGGAAATTTCGAACCTGGGTTCTCATTCTTAAGGTATTTTTCAATGTTGTTGTTGTTGTTATTATTATTATTATTATTATTATTATTATTATTAATATCCTTATTAATAATAATTAATTGGAATCGAACTCGGAATCTTGGGGTTAGTAGCCCGCGCTCTTAACCACTACGCCATATGCCCGTGGGCAATTAAGGAGTGAATTTTAGGGCTCATAAATCTAATATTTTTCTATCCTTCCTTAACACCGGTTCCCATATGCTGCTCATATCTGCACTCGGTCTGCTTAGGAGGCTGTTGTGTCCTAGCATATGTGCTGCTTCTTTTAGTTTTCGTATTTTTCAGTGGTGTTCTCTGCCTATTATTTTAACTTCATCCCACAGGGGGAGGTGGTCTCCATTTTTCCATACATGATCAGCTATACCCGATTTATCAATATCTCCTCGTGTCACAGCTTTGCCATGTTCGTCTACCCTTATTTTGAGGGGGCGACATGTTTCGCCTTTGCATAACCTACCACAGCTGCAGTCTTTGGTCATATTCTCTGCTATTGATGGTTTTACTCGAAGGAGATATTTGCGAAGTGTTGTATTACTCTTGAATACTGTCCTGATGTCATATGGGCCGCATATCTTTTGTATCTTTTCGGAGAGGCCTTTTACATAGGGTAGACAGACTGTGGACAGTTTATTGGCCTCATCCTCTCTCTTCTTCATAATTGGAGTGGATTGTATACTTTTGTGGTAGTTGTTGCTTAACAGATCGTTATTGAGCTTGATCATTTCTTTGATCGCTACTTATATTCTTTGCACGATGTTTTAGGCGCTGAGCAATCCCCCTCTTTACACTGTATGGATGGTGGGAATTGAAGTTGAGGTATCGTCCAGTGAAGGTCAGCTTGCGGTATACGGATGTCCTGAATCCATTCTTGGTGCATGTTATTAATAACACGGTATAATAGCGGTATTTCGCCCGTCGTTACGTTCTGAGTTCAAATTCCGTCGAGGTCGACTTTGTCTTTCATTCTTTTGGAGTCAATAAATTAAGTACCAGTCAAACACGGGTCGATGTAATCGACTCATTCCCTCTCCCAAAATGGCTGCCCTTGTGGCAAAATTTGAAACTATTATTATTATTATTATTATTATTATTATTATTATTGAGTGAAAGAGCAGTGCATGTCATCAAAGTGACACTAGGGTATAAATATACGAAGCCCAATATACCCATCATGACTACCCGTATGATAAGAGTACACTGGGTGCATGCATCACAACCATATGTGAGCGACATGGTGATCTCATATACATTTCTTTATTGACCACAGAGGGGGACGAACAAGGATAGACAAAGGGATTAAGTCGATTACATCGAGCCCCGTGCGTAACTGGTACTTATTTAATTGACCCCGAAAGGATGAACGGCAAAGTCGACCTCGGCAGAATTTGAACTCAAAAGGTAATGGCAGACGAAATACCGCTAAGCATTTCGCCCGGCGTGCAAACGATTCTGCCAGCTCAAAGTATGTAACCCTTAAAACGGTTTTTGTGTATTTACAGAGAATACCGAACCGTCTTACATAGGATCTTGTTTTTAGGAAATCTCAATAAGTTATGAACACCAAAATCGTGAAGTCAGTTACGTAATAACATGCAAACTAATTACCTGATAATAACAATTTAAATAAAGTAGCCCTGAAAATGTGTTCCCAGAGTATACAGAACTTAAGAGAAATACTAATAAGGTATGTATACCAAAATCATGAAGCATGTTACGTAATTACAAGCAAATCGGATATCAGATAATAACAATTCAAAGTAAGTAACTCTGAAAAGTTCTACATGCAGCGCCTGTCAATTGACTGAAGATGACATGAAAGGCATCGTCATTCATGGTATATTCGCGAATAAGTCACTAAACGAAATAAGTGGACCTGTTGTTGAGGAAAATACTTTTTACTTGTTTAAGGGTAATTCTGGGTAAAGTGTGAAGATAATCCTAACTGTTCAAATACTAAAAATAAACATACTCAACCAAATAAAATGTAATATTTTGAAAATTG